>NC_086177.1:6835000-7135000 GCF_023053635.1 Elgaria multicarinata webbii
CAGGTGGTAAATTTAGAACAGGTCCAATCCATTTCTAAAAGTCAGAAATGTTTAATGCCACTTCAGTCAAAGTGTGTGGTGGTGGCCAAGAGAATTTGACAGATTCAAGGAGGGACTAGATGTCCATATGACAAACTCTGAGCCCTGAGGTTGATAAGAGAAGAGCAGTTGCAGATCCTCCTGTTTCATGAGATCTGAAACACATTCCCTATGAATAATCATCATGGATATAAGCAAGAAGACAAAAGGAATATAGAGGTGAAACGAAGAGCACAATCCTATGCATCCTATTACTCAGATGTAAAACCCATAGGATTGCAACCTAAATTGGAAGTGAGAATAAAGGGCTGAATCAAGGGTAGTTTTTCTCTATGTTATTGACATCTATATGACAACAGGATTGCTCCTCATTGAATATAAACCCGAATTTTCGTTGATTCGAATCTGGGCAAAGAGCATCAGACTGCAGCAGCAACAGAGATTTATCTCCTGAATTGTTTTTGGAGTGCAGTTATTAATACGATATGCACATACGATGCTATGGAGTATAGGCGAGCGAAGCTATAAATTTTATCTGCAGAGTTCTGGAGGGGGCAGAAAGGAACGAGGCAGCAGAAGCGGTTGTGTGAGGGGGGGAAGCAGCATGTTGCAAAGAACAACCCTTGAAAAAGAAAAGGTTTCCCAAAGGCAGGAGAAACACAGGGCGTGGGTGGAGAGACGGTCAGCTCAAGAGAGGGGGACTGAACACGTCTCCTCCTTCTGGCTGCCCGTTTCCCCCTCATTGTTTTAATAAAACTTTTATTTTTAAAATAAACTTTTAAAACTTGATGTTGTGCAGACTTCTACTGTTACTTTCTACTGTTAGTTTTTCCTACCCTGTGCCTGCTTACCCTTCCCTGTACCTGTTTGCATTCTCTTCCCCTCCTTATTGTTTTACTATGATTTTATTAGATTGTAAGCCTATGCGGCAGGGTCTTGCTATTTACTGTTTTACTCTGTACAGCACCATGTACATTGATGGTGCTATATAAATAATAATAATAATAATAATAATAATAATAATAATAATAATATTATAAGCTCTATCTGCGGAGCTCTGCAGAATAATATAATTCAAAATGAAAACGGCACGAAGGAACAAGGGAGCCAGAGGAGGACGTGATAGATGGGAAGGTGGGAAATCAGCCAATCACTTTGTCCTGCCTGAAAGCTATGCCTACATAAAATGCGATTTAACTCCCCCAACAACACATAACTATAATGTGGTGCAAACTTAGACGTTGATCCAAAAGTCATGGTAAATTGCAACTATGAATATGCGCATTAAAAAGCCAGCGCTGCGGTGAATGGGTGGCTGCATCATGTATCCTGAAACGTGAATTTGCCCATTTAGGTTGGGGTAAATAACCTGTATAGACATCCCCCAGGTTTCCTTGCTCTGAGCAACCTTTTCAAGTCCTAAATTAAAATTCAGATCAAGCCCGTGTTCTCATTCATGCATACCCCAAGAAAATAGCTTGTTTGCTTTGTTCTGAAATTCCCAAATCACTAGCCTGCTAACTATGTTTTCCTGTTGTTTTTGATTTCTTTTTATTTACAGGCATACTCTGCTAATGTAAATTCATTTCCCTCCCTTTCCTCCACATTAAGACCCAATGAAATTTGAGTAAATAATAAGGCAGCGTGGGGGGGAAGGGGGAAGCATTGAGTTTTGTGGGGGCTTTTCTCATTGGCTTAATTGCAACAACATTTATACTGCAAAATATAGCTCACAAAGGTTGTAATTTTCCTATCATCTAAATTGCAGGCTGAAAATTGTGTTAAGAAAGGATCGTAGAGAATGAATTGCTGCTTTCAAAATGAGTCCTGTTTGCTGACAATGTAACTGGCAAATCATTGTCAAAGACAGGAGGGTGGTTTGTGCATTACATTTTGTCAATTGCAGCATGGGTTTCTAAATGCAATCCATTTTATAACGTGTAGGTGATCATTTTGAAGCCCAAACGACAACAATCCATCAATAAAAGGAAGTCATGGAATGATGGTGGTCAAGTACAGATCAAATTATCTTCTGGTAGAAGGAGTACAAAGAAGCCCCAGAATCAAGAGGTGGGATGGGGCTATTTTATGCTTGGCTTGCAAACTTCTTACTCCATGCTTGAGGTCCCAGGCATATCTCTTTCCAAGTGTCACTAGGCTCTGCCTCTACTGTACTAGCACTGTCACCTTGCTGCACTGCTGGTCTCTGTCCCTGAGTTCTGGGGTCCCAGCTCCATGACATGGGGAAACCTGATTGTGACATAAAATGGCATTTTAGACTGACTCAAAATTAAAATGGAAATTGCAGGGGTGGGGGTGGAATATAACATTCCTCTTTGCAGGCTGTGCATTTCTCTAAAGATGGACACTGAAACCGCTTTTTTGGAATGTTGAGTTGATGAAGGCGAAATGATGGGGTGGTGTGTTTACATCCATTCCACTAAAGTCTCTGGACAAACTGGTTGCACAAGTTTTTTTGTAGTGCTGCAAAGCACTGCAAAATCCATATGACCAGACACCATACCATGGCAGAATAAATAAATAAATAAATAAAAAATAAACATCCTGAAAACATCCTGAAATTTCACTGGATACAACCATATCAGGAGCCATTAAGCTGTTTATACGGCTTAATCACCCATGGTCGCTGCATGGTGGTGCTGCATCGGTTATACAATGCAGCACTCACCTTGTAGCTGTCACGGGGTTTTCCCCGCAGAGCTGTGTGCTGGAAAAGTTGGGGACTTAACCCAACTTTTCCTATCAGAGTGAGTTAACTGTGAGTCTTGCACTGTCTGTCCTCACTCTCACGTCATACTGGGGGCATTCTCGGGTGGAAGGTGACCTGTGACTGGTCGCTGGAAGCCAAGCAAGGGGCAGGGCATGGGCCCAGTGAGCCAAATGGCCACCAGAAAGCCTGCACTGCCTCCTGTGTCAGAATTACCCAATGCCACCCCCCAGCAGCAAAAGCACAGGGTCTTCCTAAAAGCAGGGGCACCCTGGTGCCATCAAAGCAGCCTCCAGGTGTTGTAAGAGTTCCATAGAGTTAAGTTGGTTGTCCCACGCTTCAGGCTCTTTTGGAAGCAATTTATAATGTTTGTTTGCAGCAGCAAATACTAAAATTCATAGAAGAATCATCCCAATCCAAGCACCAGAGGACCTCCCTGGACAGTTCTGTGTCATACTATAATTGCAACTCATGGTGTTGTGCTGATACTGCACCCATGCATTCCATCCTAGGGTAGATTCATATGGCCATTTATCAAATTATTATTGGTGTGTATGTAACCATTAGGTAAACTATTAATCTCTATCAAGCTGCCATGCAATGTGAAGAATTTTACAATTTTCTTGCTTCTACAGCTTTATCACTAGTTGTGGGTGTGTAGCAAAAGTATCCACACCAGTATCCACTAAAAGTATCCACTATTTGTAGTATACTGCCACATTGGCAGTATACTACAAATAATCAGCTTATTATGGATACATCTTCAATGTGCTAAGGGTAAATAATAATTTGTAGTCATCCCTAAGCATTGATTTACCTCATTAACCCACTAGATTGGGCCTTTAGGCTGCAGAATTAGATATACTTATGGGTTATTTATTCCAGTGTGATTTACTTTTGAGTAAGCACTTTTAGAAGGGGAACTAGGATCTTCACATCAGAGTTACTTGTTTCTGGTGATACTCAATACCACAAGTATTAAATCAGCAAAATGTGTCCTGTTTCTGCTAAATACTTTTTGCCCCATATGCAGGAAGGTGGGACCAATTTCAGCCCAAATGCCAATGCTATAACAGTGCTATTCCACTTCCCACTTGGAAAAGTTTCCCCCCCCTCCATGGTGAAATAGACAAGGTTAAAGGAAGCGTCAGCAATGGACCCTTATGCCATGGGTTGCATTTTGTTTCTGAGCCTGGAAACTACCACGGAAGCATTCACCCTTGTCCCTTGGTAACAGGGGGACTTTTGAGCATGTGGGATGTTTCTATCCCATTTACTAAGTGTAGGGTGATTTGATGACGACATTGGGCTCCATCACAGCAGCATTTTATTGCACTCTTGTCATGCCTGGTTTGCGGATTTGCAGCACAGCAATCAGAAGTATTTTCTTAGATCTACAAATGCAAATAGCTCTACAGCTGCTGTAGTTTGCAACCGTAGATCAAGAAAAATTACAGAGCCCCCATCATTGAGTAAAATGGCAGCTCTAATCAAGGAGGCTAAGGTAAGTCCCATGGGTGGTGGGGGCAGCAGTTTTGGGGGGGAGTTGGAAGAAGGAGGGGGGCAAGTGGGGAGTCCAATGGACTCACAGTCAGCCTCGTGGTGGGTGGGGACAGCAGCTCACCACTGCCCTGAAGCTTTTGGGCCTGTTCTGAACCACTTCAGGGAGCCTCAGATTAATCCGGTGCCACTCAGATTTGGGATTCAGCCCAGAGGCAGTGCACAGCCCTACCTTCAACACTGGAAACAGACAGTGTCCTCTACTGCACCTGAAGGCAGTAGGCCAACTTAGAGGGCATGGGGCAGCTTTGACCTCCACCATGCCATTGTTTACTCATTGCTCTGCCAGGTGCTTGCTCCTTGCCCACTAAAACAAATGCTACAATGAAGCAGTTGTGGCACCAGTATGCATCACATGAGCAGACCAATGCATGCACATGAGCAATACCTACTGAAGTGCCAAGATCAGAAACCAGGATCATGGCTTGTTCCAATAAACTTGGTTTAAATTAATTACAGTTTGGCCCAGTTCAGAAGTATTAACAAACTGCTGTTAGTTTAAGCCAAGAAGGAGATGATCCAATCTTCCCAGCGACACTGGAAGGGGAGAGGGGAGTGCATGATATTTTAAATTCACACACATCGTCCCAACGTAATGTTTCTCATAAGGAAAATCTACACTTCCATCTTAGCTACTGGCTTTTAAAAATCTTACATCCTGCACTGAGTGAGTTGGTATCTTTAGATGTGCAAAATTATATTCTGCTTTTAAAATGACCCATCTGGCTGGGTAAATATTTTATTTTGCCGTACAAAGAACGAATAAATGTTTGTTTATCTGAACCTTTATAAGTACACATGCACACACACATGCACATCTTAATTACTCATTTTTGTAGGGTTTTTTTGGTGCTACTTAACAGAAAAGGTCTCAAAGGAAAGCAATTTCCTGGGCCATTTCATTTGTCTGTGTTTGGTTTTTTGAGACCCAAATGATTTGGTTTAAAGTGTGGGTAACAAAGAGTTTAAGTTTTCAGTTAAGACAAATTAGCAATCAGTGAGCAAAGACAGGTCCATTTTCCCTTTCAGTTTTTGTAGATTACCTGCAAAGATAATAAGTGAGCATTACAGGTGCCTCTTTATTTGAGCTAAGGTAGAGAGCTTTCATTTACTACCATCAAATGCATGATGCTGGAAGTCAAAGCCCTCCACTTTTCGCTTGCTGTTAGTCTGGACCACGAGGCAATCAAGCCATAAGGGTCATTTTCTGCATGAGCTAACCTTTTCCTCCGCTATGGTTTGAAGCCTTTGTTGACAATGAGATGCTCAGTGGGAACATTAAATTAACACTCCATATTCGTGCCTGTAAATTTACTGACAGGCTGAGGAAAAGTCAGGGAAAACAAACACTTCATCATTTCTGCTTCATTTAGCTTGTGAAGGAGGACACTCTCACCTGCAGAGAAAAGAGGTCAGGGCAGACAGGGATAATTTTAATCTGACTCTCAGCTGAGTCTTTAGTTGTAGTGGATTGTGTTACACTCTGTGCTTAAAGTATAGGTGTGAGAGAGGTGAATGCAAGAAAAATCACATTAAGTACTAGATGAAATGCATCAGAGAAAACTTGTTGCAGACACTAACTTGGAAACAAAAGAATGGTTGTATTCAGCTACTAAAGGAGTGAACAAGTTAAATACCATTTGCTTGCTAATGTCGGTAAAGTTGGGCACATTTTCTATATGGGCATCAATGTAATTCTCAACACTGGACCAAATTGCTTTAAAATTACATCGTACAGTTGTTGTCAAAGAAACGGATGCATGTTTATTTATTTCTAACCCACTTCTCTGCATAAAACGAATGTAGGGGAACAGTGAACAGTGCACTCTTAAGAATGGGATGGGAAAGTCACCTGTAAAAGTAGGCTTTTAAAAGTAGCACATGTTTTAAGTGGATAAGGTTTGCCAAACACATATGGTGAATTGTAGATTTCAAAATAAGTTCACACCCATGTATAGAAGCCCTGTCCATCTGACCAAACCAGGGATGCTGGATGCATGGAAGTGATGATTGACACATGGAGGCTAGAAGAATAGTGCTTTCTCCATCACGTGTTTGGTCACATGAAAGTGTGTGTGGAGGGGGGAGCTCTTCCAGAGTTCAGATGCACATAAGGAGGTAATGTGAGAGTGGGCTCCTCTGTTGCGGGAGCAGCACTCTATGGGCAACCTTTGCATAAGCAGTGCTGTCTCCTCTCTTGAAGTGAATGGGGAAACTCTTGCAGGTGAAAGAACTCCACATGCATATTGAAACTCTTGTCTGTCTAAGCAGGATTAGAGTGAAAATGTATCTTTTATCCAAAGATTACATATGTGGTTAACTCCTAGGTAAATGCTGACTGACATAGGCATGTTCACCACTTGATGAATGTTATATCAAGTGGCAACTTACAGTGTACAATAGCCATCACAGATCAAACACTACAGACATAATGTTTGTATCATTTCAAACATAGTTTTCAGTGGAGTCAGCTCACACAATTAGTGGCAAATCATCAAGGGATATGCCATATATAATTAGGTATTGAGAAATTTGGATGTATGAAAGAGGCCATTTTAAATATGCAAGTTATAGTAAACTTGCATTGGCTTGCATGGTTCCCAAACATCAAAATGAGCGGAAGTTTGAAGTTTGTGTGTAGATGAAATCTTTGAAGGAATTTGGATTAGAGTGCTTGATTTGTTTAGGATATTTTACTTCAACATCTAGATGCTTATTTTTAGCTGACCTTCACTTTTCACTAAGCTCATGATCTTTTCATGTTATATTCTGAAAGGAATATCAGCTATGGAAACCTCAGTTGCTGAAGTTCTGGAAATTCTAGCAATGAATAAGCTCACAAAGTCACAGAAGAGAGGAACACTTCAGTGTATATAGGGTATGGCTTCATTTCATTAAATATGGAAAAGAAAAACTTTCTTCAAAAGTAAAAATGCCTGTAAAATATATTATAACATGTATACATTATAAAAATAGGAATATACATTTATTAATGGAACTCTGTAGTGCACAAGGTTTTTGATATCATCATCATCATCATCATCATCATCATCAAAACAGAGATTGAAATTGATATTGGACTTAGTTGGAGTATTCATATTGTTATACCACTACACTTGCATGATTCTAAAGTTCTCTATGTATGTGCACTTTTTAAAGTGTGTGTATATAAAAGCACAGAAGAGCAGCTTATGTTGGATCTGGCCAAGAATCTAACATACTAGCCCCATTTGCACAATCACCCTGACTTAAACAAGTCATGGCATTTGCCCGGATAGAGATTGTTGTGTCATGAAACAACCCTCAAATAACCCAACAACAGGCCTGTTTGAGAATTGTTTCCCCCTCAAACAAGTCATGCCTTCCAGGTTTAGATAACACAACAAGATGCACCTGGGTGAGTAATTAGGCAAATAGTACCAGGCATGTGCCAGCATATGCCAGAGCTTAACAACCCACTATGGCTTGTTTAAGTCACAGTGGTCATGTGAACCAGGCCACTGTCTCTAGCAAAGGCTAATTAGAAGGGGATCTACACTAGTACATGAAACGTTGTTTTTACAGGCATTGAACGTTTTGTTTTTTAACGATTTAAAACGTAGCAGTTTTTAAAACGTTTACTTACTTTTCTCTTTCCGTGGGAATGCATTCCTTTTGGCCACACTAAGAAAAGAAATCCGTTTATTCTTATTCTCCCTCGTCTGCCAATTTCCCCTCCCACTTCCTCTTCTCTCCACCGGCAAACAAACTAGGAAGCAGCCTCTCAAAACTGAAACTAAAAAGTGTCAGCAAAAAAGAGGCTTGGGAAAAAACAAAAAATGGCTCCAACTTTGGGCACGGAAATTACATAAACACAGGGTGACCATATGACCCTGATTTGTCCAGGTTTTTGCTGACAAATCCGGGAGGGGGGAGGGGAAATCTGGATTTTCCAAAAGAGCAGCTCTAATGGGAATTAACAAAAATGCTTATAACTCTGTCATTTTTTAAGATAAAGACATGAAACTTGGCATGATGGTAGCTCTTAGGAAGGACTTTAGTCATACTAAATTTGAAACAGATCCATTCATCCATTGATTTTTTAGGATTTTTTTAAAAATTGAGGTTTTAAAATTATTTTTAAAATTGTCATTTTTAAAGATAAAGAGATGAAACTTCACACCATGATAGGATTTAGGTAGAGCTTTAGCCACACCAAATTTGAATCAGATCTGTTTAACCATTGATTTTTTAGGAATTTTTTTTAAATTGAGGTTTTAAAATTATTTTTAAACTGTCATTTTTAAAGATAAAGAGCTGAAAGTTGGCACCATAATAGCTTTTAGGTAGTGCTTTAGCCATACCAAATTTGAAACAGATCTGTTCATCCATTGATTTTTAGGAATTTTTTTAAAATTTGAGGATTTATTTTTTTTTTAAAAAAATAAATATTATTTTTAATGATAAAGAGATGAAACTTGGCACCATGATTGCTCTTAACAAGGACTTTAGCTATGCCAAGTTTGAAACAGATCTGTCCATCCATTGAGTTTTAGGATTTTTTAAAAAAAGTTTGAGGTTTTAAAATTATTTTTTAAAAATGATAAAAAAAAGGGCTAGAAGTTGGCACCATGATAGCTCTTAAGGAGAGATTTAGCCATGCCAGGTTTGAATCAGATCTGTTCAGTTTCAGCCCTTGGCATTAAGGGGATCTCCAGTCTTTAGGTAAACTGCCACAACACCCACCCTAATGTTAGAGTAGAAAAACTTGTGACAATTATACACAAGCTTTTTTAAAAAATTGAAATTAAAAAAAGCCAGCCATCCGGCCGGCCAGTAGCAAACCCTGTTAACAACAACAGTAGCTTGCAATGAGTGAAGACACAGTCAGAAAAGATATTTGAGGGAAGGGGAGACTGTATCACACAGAGTATAGCAAAAGCTTCAAAGTACAGCAAAACCTACAAAAGTAGGAGTGAGTGAAGTTAATTTCAGATACATTGAATCTCTCACTTGTTCTTTATTTCAGTGATTTTAACATTAAGATGCTATGTAGAACAGATTTGTCTTAAATGTGTGCTGTAAAATCGGACATGTGACCAAGGCTATGTTTGGGTGGGCACGCCCCCTTGGTGCTGGGCACGCCCCCTTGGGGGCCGACCATGTTGTCCTCCTTTTTGGTTTCCAAAATATGGTCACCTTAATAAACATGCCCCCAGGAATGTGATTGGCTAATTAAGAACTATAGGAAACCCATTTAATATGATGAAATTGGCCACATCATACCAAACAGAATGACTTATTTCAGAGAAGTTCAAAATAAAAACCGGAGAATAGACAACAATAAAACGTTTCAAACTGAACGTCATGTGGCGAAATACTACCAAATGCACACTTAAAAATGGTAAGACACGTTCTAACTTGACTAGTGTAGATCCTTTCTAGGAGTCTCTGGGAAGTTCTCAAGCAAAACAATATGGGAATAACTCATTCCATTGGCCCTGCTGAAAGACTGGCTCCATCTGGCTCCTCCCTCAACTGTCACCAGGCAGCAATCATTCCATCAGTTTGCAACAGAGGGAGATGCGAAGAAGCAGGGCCATTCCATCGGCTATTCCCCTGAACTGTTTCCAGGAGGTAATATAAGAATGGCTATTTAACTTCAAGAATTGGTGCCCGAGTTTGCTTTTTTCCTCTTCTGTATTCATTCTTTTCTCTCTCTCCTTTTGTGCCATGTCTTTTAGGTTGTAAGCAGGGTTTGTCTCATTTTTATTCACCATGCATAAGCCACTCTGGGAATCTTTTCAGTTGAAGGTTGTGAAAGTGGTAGTGAGAGACAAACAAATAAAATAGCCATCCCTCAAACTCATCAGTATAGGAAAAAAGGATGTAATCCAGCAATCCTTGTGTGCAGCAGCAAGCCTTGGCTCAAAAATGGTTAGCATTGTCACCTTTAGCAACGCCCAACACAATGTTGTAGGGAAACTGAAATCTGTCCTCATTCCTTGAAAGGGGACCAGAGCTCTCAGGGCTGAACCATGGTTAGGCAATTCCGTGGTTATTTGACAAGTGGAGCATGTAAGCTATTTCCATTTTCAATTAACAAACCAGTACTGCCCCATTCCTGGATTGTTTTGTGATGGGCAAACCTGGAAACTCGGGGCTGATTATGGGTTAAACAACTCAGAGTTAACCCAACAACAAACCATGGGCAGTTGTTGGGTTAACTCTGGATTGTTTAAACCATACTTTTTGGGAAATGCCATCATGATGGGAAAACTGTATCACTGAATACTCCAGGTTCTGAATAAAGACTTTAGTTGTTGAAGCAGGAAAAATGGTAATAGCTTCTTTTACTGACTGTGCAAAATTTTCTTTGTCTTCTTCTGCAATAAAAACATTTGTTGGACCAAGGCCTATTCATATTCTTGTAGTTGTTTATCCTTTTTTAACTGAGCAAGAAAAGTCTGATTTATCCTGTTGCTTCAAGTAAATTTGTGATAGTTAATCTTTATGGATGGTTTCGCACACTACTGTGACTGAACAAGCAAACATGAAAAGGTGTACTTTTTAATATGGCAAAAGGCTTGGATCTAATTATTGTCTGAGAAAAAGAAACAAACTGGATATCTAAACAGACAGACAATGATGAAAAAGTGAATTTTAAAAAAAGAGTATTTGCAGCATAGGAGGTTGGAATATTTCTCTTTTCTAAAATTCTCTGTTAAAGGACCATTTGGATCCAAAACATGTTGGACTACTGCATATATATCTAAATATTTCATGACTCCATTTTTTCATCTTTTGCCCATCTAATTATTGTCTGGCCTATTTCTTTTTTTTATTTCAGGTGTTGGCACAAACAATGAAATCATGCAATCCATTATTGCATAGTCTATCTTCTGTTCGTTTTTTGTTTAGTTTGAACTCTTCCAGTGGACTAGAGAATTGAGGAATTTCACTGCCTTTCGGCTGTGTGGGAGAGCTGAGGACTAAGTGGAAAGGCTGAACTGGTGTCAAGTTAAAATTAGCCTACCAGGTGGTCCCAGAAAGTAGACACAGTGTGTCAAATAAACTGAAAAGCCAGGGCTCTTTGCAATTGCTGGCTGATACAGAAGCCTGGAAAAGGGGGGGGGGGGGAGACTGTGGGGGTGGCACTGCAATAGCTATTGAGGATTCAGACAACTCTGTGTCCGGCTTGGTTTACTACAATCAGAGCAGTGATTAGGCCTCTTTTGATCACAGGTTTAGCTTTCAGCCTATCAAGGGATTCGGGGCTGGGGGGGCTGGGATACATATTAATGTCTTGCACTGGGCCCACATAATTTCCCAGGGGGTCATGGGGTCAGGTTTGTATTTAGTTAGCATTAATGATCTCGTTAGGGATCTGAATGGACCACCGTCCATGCTCTTTCAGGGATCTGAGCATATCCTGCTTTCCCCGTGTGGGCTTGCACAGGGCATGAACTGTGATTAATAGACTTCCAGTGCTTAATAATTTGCAAAACAGAATTAAACAAGGAACGTTGGGGACAATTGAGGTTGGACACAGCGGGGACAAGAGGTTGTTGTAAACAGAACCAGTGCAATCCAAGTGCATGGAAAGAAGTAAGATGCTCACATACAATGTCACAGTTGGCCACTGGCTGGGAGCCAGACCTGTGTGTAAGCTCCATTGCTATGCCCAGGTGGTCAGGCTCAGCCTAGTCCTTTTAACTTTGGAAGCATTAAAAAGAGGGGGGGGAGCGTGACACCACCCACCCACCCACACACACACACGAAGGGAAAAAGGAAAGCAAGCAAGAGGCAACCATTGAATAAGAGAAAGAAAGAGATTAAGAAGCTCAGAAAGTGACAAGCAGATAATGGAAACCACTTTCAATAGTAGTAATCCTTGACATACAAGGACAAATATGAATACTTTTGTTCTTGAATTTAGATTAACTTTCAGCTCAGGGGTAAAACTTGAAGTTACTTCATCTGTTTGTATCTTTTGGTCTACTGTGCAAAATGAGAGCCTCATAGTTCATTACCAGTGACCTTGTAGAAGTGGCACTTCAAAGATAATTTACGGGAAGCAATATGGGTTTGGTGGCAAATAAGATTAAAATATAGGGACCCACCACTTTTTAAAGGGATTTGTGCTTTTTTTCCCTTCTGAATTGCACTGGCCTGAGTGTTCCATATGCACACCATCTCTGATTGAACTGTGCAGAACTGGTATCATTATATCTTTTCAGAAGTGTGCTTAGGAGAAATATATTCGATAAAATATATTCATTTGCATTTCAGTCAGAATCTAGTGTTACGTGTGCACATTTGCCCCTTGGGAAGATGAAGAGTGAGAATCAAAAGGACAACGGGCACAACCTATCAGGAATTTCTTCTGCACGATGAATGGGAGCAATGCAAGAGCCCTGCTGTCTAAATACCCAGTAGCTGAACAGGTGCTGTTGCATAGCTACCATCATTTCACTTCGGCTTGTGCAGGAGAACTTCCTGATAGAAGCATAGAATAGCAGAGTTGGAAGGGGCCTACAAGGCCATCGAGTCCAACCCGCTGCTCAATGCAGGAATCCACCCTAAAGCATCCCCGACAGATGCTTGTCCAGCTGCCTGTTGAAGGCCTCTAGTGTGGGAGAGCCCTTTCAAATGATGCATATAAGACTTTAGTCCTGAACCCAATTATACATATTTGATCCACTTTGAAATCTACAGGACAGGCGTGCATAATCAAGTGCTGGAGCGCACCCTGAACGAATGAACTTTGGCAATTAAAGCATACTATGTCACGGAACGTAGACATGGTCATGATTTTAAAATGAAAATATGATAACAAGCATGGTTTTATTTATTTATTTTTGCTCCAGCAATGTCAAGGTTTCTGAACCAAATGTAATGCATTGCTGTAGCAAAATGTTGTAAGTATAATGTTATTTCTGTACAGGAGAATGTTAGAATAAATGTACATTTAAAATAAAAGGATTAAAAAATAAAATTGCTGTATGTGAGGGCCCTGATACTTTCTGTAAAATGAAAGAAAGTTGAACAATTATTTTGAAATATTTCATCTGCCTTGTTGAATGTTTTCCCTCAAAAGTTAACCAGTGAGCTTCTCCTGGCTCTGTGCAATTTTCCCTCAGTGTGCAAGTTGCCTATGAGGTAAGGAGAAAACACCCCCACCCACCCCTAGCAACACCATTTCAAATGTCAGTAGAATATCAGGAGAGAGCAGAAATTTCCAGTGGTAGAGATAGGGATTCACAGCAGTGTTCAGAGACACAATGCTACTCCTACTCAGAGTAGAACCATTGAAACATGCATTTTATATCATGATTTTATACTGTTTGTTTTATACTTTGAATGGTTTTAGTTTCTGCGAACCACCCAGGGAGCTTCGGCTGTTGGGCGGCATAGAAATGCAATAAATAAATAAATGTGACTTGTATTAGATGAACATTGGATACAGCCCACTGACAGTGCAATCCTATGAATATTTACTCAGAAACCTATCTCATTAAATTCATTGTGATTTACTTCCAGGTAAGCACTAGTGCCCCAAGGATATATTTATTTACATTGTTTAAAAAAAGGGCAGTGTATTTTAAGAACATCTGTTGTGTTTATTTTCTATCCATCTATCTTGTAATAACTTACTAATGCCATCCACATAAATCCAGTTGTCACCTTCCTCTTTCCCCCTTTTATTTTCATTTTTATTTATTTATTTATTTATTTATTACATTTTTATACCGCCCAGTAGCCGAAGCTCTCTGGGCGGTTCACAAAAATTAAAACCATAATAAAACAACCAACAGGTTAAAAACACAAATACAAAATACAGTACAAAAAGCACAACCAGGGTAAAACCACGCAGCAAAATTGATATAAGATTGAAATACAGAGTTAGAACAGTAAAATTTTAATTTAAGTTAAAATTAAGTGTTAAAATACTGAGAGAATAAAAAGGTCTTCAGCTGGCAACGAAAAGAGTACAGTGTAGGCGCCAGGCGGACCTCTCTGGGGAGCTCATTCCACAACTGGGGTGCCACAGCAGAGAAAGCCCTCCTCCTAGTAGCCACCTGCCTCACTTCCTTTTTCTTTTTAAGGAAAGTGGAGGGGGTTGTGACTTTGGCATGCCTACCTACCACACAGACACACACATCAAATGAGGAGAGGATTGCTGGCTGAGTCCAGGAAATTGTTAATTCTTCCCTGAGAGAGGGGGTGGTGCCGGCCTTTTTAAAAGAGGCAGTAATCTGACCTCTCCTGAAAAAGCCTAACCTGGACCCAGAGGACATTAACAATTACAGGCTGTTGGCTAACATCCCCTTTCTGGGCAAGGTGCTTGAGGGGGTGATTGCAGGACAACTCCAGGCACTTTTGAATGAAATGGATTATCTAGATCAATTTCAATCAGGCTTCAGGCCTGGTTTTGGAACAGAAACTGCCTTGGTCACCTTGTGGGATGACCTTTGCCGGGAAAGGGACGGGGGAGTGCGACCTGTTGATTCTCTTGGACCTCTCAGCAACTTTCAGTACCATAGACCATGGTATCCTTCTGGATAGGTTGTCTTGGCTGGATCACTGCAATGCATTATACATGGGGCTGCTTTTGAAATCGGTCCGGAAACTTCAGCTGGTACAAAACAGGGCAGCAAGACTGTTAACAGGGACTGGCCAATGAGACCACATTATGCCAGTCCTTTACCAGCTTCACTGGCTGCCAGTCCAGATCCGGGCCCGATTCGAAGTGCTGGTATTAACATTCAAAGCCCTAAATGGCTTGGGGCCAGGTTATCTGAAGGAATGCCTCCTCCCATATGTGCCTGCCTGGACCCTAAAATCATCTTCAGGGGTCTTTCTCTGTGAGCCCCTGCCAAAGGAAGTGAAGCAGGTGGCTACCAGGAGGAGGGCCTTCTCTGCTGTGGCACCCTGGCTGTGGAATGAGCTCCCTAGAGAGGTTCGCCTGGCTGCACCTACGTTATCCTTTCGACACTCTTTTGTTTCCCCAGTATTTTAACAGTTTATCATCCTAGTCTTTTAACTTTGCTGTTTTAAATCTGTATTTTGAATCTGTATAAATCTCTGCATTGCTTCTCGGTTTTATTCTGGTTATGCTTTTATATTTTATATTGTGTTTTTATACAGTTGTCTGTTTTATACTTTGAATTGTACTTGATGGTTGTAACTTTTGTGAACCACCCAGAGAGCTTCCGCTATTGGGTGGTATAGAAATGAAATAAATAAATAAATAAACTGTTAGTAGCAGTCTTTAGAAACAGCAGCAAAAACAGCTAGAAATGCATTGGGCTTCCATCCCAGAACTCTAACATTTAGCCAAAAAGATGGGGAAAGATCCCCTTAAAAGGCTGACATGAGGCAGCAAAATGACACGCACATTGCCTATGGAACTACTTACTGATGGTGAGAGCACCGGTTGTCTTCTTCTAGTCATTTATTAGAGTTTTACTGATGTAATCCTTTATGTCCTATGTTTTGTCCAACAAGAATGACTGACAGCTTTATTTAGTGAGGAATTTACTTTGACAGATATCCACGCCAGGTTTGTGTGCTTCTTTTCAGGGAATGTCAGGCTGTGTGGGAAAAGACCAGTGATTCCCTTCAGTCCCATAAGCCACCCTGGATTTGAGTGAGGGTGCATATGTGATAACAAGCATATGGTTTTGGCAGGTGCACCCTAGCTTGTCTGCTTATCCTCCAGCTGGTAACTACCCTAGTCGTTGCTTCCTCACTGCAGAAACACTAGGGCAAGACTTGGGGTGGGGGATGTCTTCACCACATGTCAACTTTCTCTTAAATTGAACTTTTTCAGGGGCGCTTTTAAAATTGCACATGGGCTAAGTTTATTTTGGACAGTATAAGCCAGAAAGTATTTGGTTTGTATATGATGAAATAAAAGTGTCCACACATCTGTATGCTGAAATCTTTGGTACAACTTTTACAAAGCAATTCTATAAAGGACTACTCAAAAGTAAGTCCTGTTGGGTTCAATGGATGTACCCTCAAGTAAGTGTGTGTAAGAGTGCAGCCTTAGTCTCAAATCTCTTTTTCACATATATGTTATTTAAAATGTTCAGGTTTCCATATATGAGGCATTTGAAAGTTTGCAGACTGAGTAGCATTTGTGACTTACCATGTGACTAAAAAAACAATGACTGGATTTGCATGATCGCCGCAACACACCATGGCTTATTTAAGTCACCGTGAGTTGCAGCACATGCATGTGGCCAGACTGAATATCCAAACTGTGGTGGGTAGTCACTGTGGCTTACCATGCCATGTGAATGGATTATAAGAGTTAAAAAAACCAACCTTGCATAACCCTAAAACAGCTCAAGGGTATTGTTTATCCCTTACATAGTCCAGATCTACACCAAGCAGGATAAAACACTTTGAAAATGTTTTGAAGACTGTATACGGAGTGTATCCTGGGCCCCAACAGTTGTCAAAACTGTTATAAACCATTTTAAAGCAGTAGCGTAGATCCTGCCATAGTTCACTCTTGAATATTCAAAAGGGCAGCCAGTGGGCTGAGGTGATCATATGAACCAATCCATTGTTTGGTCCCACAAGTGTTCACTCTGGCTGAATCTACATTACTGTAGCTGTAACATTAAAGATAGCTCTGGATGACGTCAGTGATCATGTGATGTGTTCCTTATAACATTATACAGAAAGGTTTTGTACCGTTTTACCTTTCGTTGTAACACTTCTGCGTCATTAGACTTCTTTCAATGTGCTCTGTTGTTACGATGTCTTCTGTGTCGCATTGCGAAACTAATGTCACATGATCCCTCACCGGGCTTCCTGTCTGATGTAACTTCCTCTACGTGCCTTCAGTAATCGTTGTTAGAACTGGTGAATGGAATGTGTTAAATCTTTCTCATTTTTTAAACATTACTTCCGTGGCATTACATGCAACCTACCTCGGGTAAAAAAAACTTAAAAAATTTTTTTTTTATTAAAGGATGCGCATATGCGTGTAGCCAATTTCTAATTTAATTTATTTTTAAAAAATTAAATTAAGGATGTGCATATGTGCATCCTTTAATAAAAAAAATCTTTAATTTTTTTTTTTTACTCGAGGTAGGTTGCATGTAATGCCACGGAAATAATGTTAAAAAAATGAGAAAGATTTTACACATTCCATTCACCAGGCATCCCTACACTTTCCTCAAGAGGCAGACAACTCTGACAATCCACAAACCACTCTCTCTGAAGAACTCCCGCCACAAAGATTTGAAATTAAGAGCATGCCCATAAAGGAATGTTAGCTAGAGAGGCACGGAAAATACAAAAACAAGGAAGTGGGAGGCGCAGAGAAAGGACAGTCTGGGAATTGCAAGGATCGCAGGAACAACACAGACAACGGGGCAACGAACAGTGTGCTCCGCAACAACGTTACAAGAAAAGGTAAGTAACGCTACTCAGCAACAATGGTGGCTTGTTTTCATCTCCGGTACGTGTCGACTGCCAATTCAGTAATTACTCAGCTAGATGCAACTTGTCATGTTGTCTGAGCGTAGTTGGCACGGCTCATCTGAGGGGGAAACAACCCTCAAATAAGGTAACAACAGCCTATGGGTTATTTGAGGGTTGTTTCTGCCTCAAACAAGCCATGCAGTCTGGATTCAGATGACGACAATGGAAAATGGAGCCCAGCATGTACCATATAGGCAGTAGATTAAAATAAGCCACTACGGTTTGTTTTATATCATGCAAACCAGGGCAGGATCTACACTGCTGCTTTAAAATGGTTTATAGCAGTAGTGACAACCATGTATTAATGGACTAAACCATGTATAGTTTTCAAACTATTTTATCCTGCTTGGTGTAGTTCAGGTCACTATTTTGCAATGATTATTTTGCCGTCATTCATTTCAGAGCTGAAACAAACATTCATAAATATTTCAAATTCAGCTCTGAAATAGTGACACTAAAAAGGCCGTAAGCCTGATGGCTCGAGTATCCAGATGCAAGAGAGGACAGGGCTCCTGCACCTTTAACATTTGTGTAGAAGAGGGAAATTGCACCTGCTACAGTTCACTTTGCTATACAACTATTAAAGGTGCAGGGACCCTGTACAATTTTTATCTGGCCACCCTACTGATGACAGGGACTGTCTTGGTTTTTTTTTTATAGATCTGGAAGCCTACGTGTGGCAAAGGTGCATTCAGCAGGGAACTGAATCATGTTACAGCCCTTTATTGAAGTACTTCAGAAGCCTTCAGTGCCTAAATAACCCTTTATGAGGCTTAGCAATGTGGTGTCATTGTGCCCCAGCTAAGGATCTAGTGCTGTCAGTTATTCCACATTTCTGCAAATATAATTATTTTACAAAACTGTTAAATGACAATGCTACAACATATAGGCCAGGTGATAAATAGAGCAACTAATAGACATACAAGTTTATTCCTATGTGATAATTTTGTATAGCTGTGTCATATCATCCTGCAAGAATTAGAAGATGCTATACAAGACATAAATCATAATGTCAAGACCAACCAGCCTTGTCACTTCGCATCAGTTGCAAAGTCTAAATCAAGCAGATATATCTATTTTCTTCTAGTGTGTTTTCCTTTATTAAAAACCCATCCCTTTCACTAACAAATAATTCTGCCTTTGTTCAGATACAGGAGAATTACTTCTTTCCACACTTACATAAGTATCCTTTTATAGAAAACCTATTATGTGGACTTCCTTGACTAAAGCTCCATTTAAAATTAAACATCATTTGTGACATAATCTGCTGTTAATATCACTAACTGGGATCCCTGACAATGCCTTGCAGAATATTTGCTTATGGACTTCAAAACATCTACTTGAGGAAATAAAATTACAGCAATTATTCCTTGAAAATAATGTACTGTTAAGGAAAGCCTCTTTTAGAATCACTGGGTAGCTATACCCAGTTCATTTTTCAGGTTTGCAGAAGTAGTCTTCTGAAGAATTTAAGGGTAATTAAAAATAATGATCTGCTGCTGCCTCCTTCCTTCAAAGAGAAATTCAGGTCTGAGTTTATAATTATATGTTTAAAAGTATGCACAATTCCTATAATAAAATGCACTCTCTCATCATCATGGCTATACATGTCACATCCAACTGGAAAGTACTTGTTGACACTTAAGGATCTGGATCTTGAGCTATATGTGGCCTTGCATTTTTGTAGGTATCTGTGCAAACAATATTGTTGTAAACATGTTCTTTAACTATGCAAAGTTTCTCTTTTTCCTAGCTTTGCGATGGGCCATCAGGCTGCCTATTGTGTTCTAAAAAGGCCAGATAGTGTCCAATTGGCCTGTGCACTCCCCCCACCCCCCGAAAAAACAGAACTGTAAGTGTTCAGTACTTATTCTTCACAGAAACTAAGGGCTTTGCTAGACAAGGGGTTAGCCTGGGCTGATACCCGGGATCGCCCCTGTGCATCCACATGATGCACAGGGGATCCCGGGTTTAGGCAGGGCTCAACCCCCCCCCCCCTTGCCCTGGGGTAATGGGCTCCACTTGTAGCCCGGTATTTCCGCAGTCCTGGGCCGAGCCTGGGACTGTGGAAGGTCTAGCCCGTTCCACAGCTTTTCCCGGCTATGCAGCTTACTCACGCGTAACCGCAAGAAGCCGCACATGGGGCAGGGGGAGAGATCGTGGCCGGGGGGGAGATCGCGGCCGGGGGGGGGAGAGATCAGGGCCAGGGTGGAGATCGGGGGCAGGGGGGAGTGGGGAAACCTTTTTTTTTAAAAAAAAATCGTACTTTTGGTGCTCGTGTGCTCCTGCACACCCGGCCCTTTAAAAATTAAGAAATGGCGGACGCAACGGACTTTCCTTTAGCCTGTCGCATGTAACGTGTGGATTAGAGCGACAGCCCGCGCTAGCTGCAGCGCAGGCTCGCCCCTCCTCCCGACCGGACTTTCAGGTAGGTTTAGCAAAGGCCTTACCCTGTCTGTGGACTGCAGCAACCATCAGCCCCAGGCAATATAGATAATGGTGAGGAATGATGAGAGTTGCAGTTTTCCAACATCTGGAGGGGCACAAGTTCTCCATCCCTGCTGGAGGACACCAACCCTTTAAAGCTCCAAGAAACTTGGGGCTAGAGTATTTGAAGGAACTCTGGGTTTCTGAGGTTTAGAAATCAGATAAAAGAAGAAATTGCTTTTCAGTGCTTGCCCCCTCTCTATGGAGCTCTCTGTCTAAGGAGGCCTCCTAGCTCCCTTTCTCCTGGGCTTAATGTGGATCAGAGATTACACTGGTATGATTTGGATGAAGAAACTACATGGAGTGGGTAGATTTTACAGGAAGGAGCCATATAAGCACCTTGCTGCAGTGTGAATTTCCCATCCCATGTGCCTTTTTCATCAAACAATTTCTGGTGGGTTCTAGCTGGGCAACCACAGAGTTTTGGTAATGAATTGTACCAATTCGTTCCAATCGAGCAATGACTTTATGCTTTAAAAAGGCTGGCAGAGAGAAATACTGGGGTAACTGTACCCCAAGGCAACATAATTCATCTTCATGTCTGTACAGAAAAGTTCCCAACTTTCTGGTTACAATTTGGAGCAAATTGTGGAGCTGCAGGCATCAAAATAATATCCAAACCTAGGATATGATAATTTTAAATTAGGTTGTTGTACACTTTCCACTTCCTTGAGTGGTAAGATGTTTCAAGGGCAGTGCAGGCAAACTGGGTTTGGTTGGGGAAAAGCACTGGATAAGCGCAAAAGCAGAGCATAAGTGGAGGCAGAGACATGTGCTCCTACTAGTAGCAGATCCACTCAGATCCCTAGAAAGAATCCCTGCATGCAAGGTGTGTTTAGGTCATTCATAGCTCTTTACTGGCTTCTCTCTGCCCCCCCCCCCAAACTGCTTACCTGCTGTTTCTAAGCACACACACACACACACACACACACACCCCACTCTACATTAGCCTCCTCTCTAAGCTAGCTTTCTCCAAACTCTGATGACTATTTCATTCAAGTGAGTTCTCCCGCTATCATTAGCCTCCATTGAGAAAACACCAACCAGCCACTCTGGGATGTTAAGCTGAAATCTTCCTGGCAAATAATGGTCAGCCAGCAGCCCTTGTAATATAGGTGACCATATGAAAAGGAGGATAGGCTCCTGTATCATTAACAGTTACATAGAAATGGGAATTTCAGCAGGTGTCATTTATACGCATCCAGCACCTGGTGAAATTCCCTCTTCATCACAACAGATAAAGCTGCAGGAGACCTACCCTTTTTTGTATCTGATCACTCTAGCTAAAGAGGGCAGGGCTCCTGTAGCTTTAACTGTTGTGATGAAGAGGGACTTTCACCAGGTGCTGCACGCATACAAATGACACCTGGCCCCTGTCTATATGACAACGTGATTGCTCCTCATTAAATATAAACCTGAATTTTCATTGATTCAAATGTAGGTAAAGAGCGTCACACTGCAGCAGCAACACTAATTTATTTCCTGAATTTTTTTATTGTGCAGTTATAAATGTGCACATGCGCATATATGATACTAAGGAGTAGAGATGATGGAAACTATAAATTTTATATGTGGAGCTCCGCAGATTCATATAACAGAGAAACTGGGAGGGGGGAGGAGGAACGAGGCAGCAGAGAAGGATGCCCATTTACCCTCTTTGTTTTAATAAGCTTTCTCTGCGGAGCTCCACAGAATCAGAGAATTCAAACTAAAAACGGTGCGAAGGAACGATGCAGCCGATTGGTGGGAAATTGGCCAGTCATGTTGTCCTAACCTCAAAGCTCCACCCACATGTCAAAATGTGATTTAACTCCATCAAAGACACATAACCATAATGCGGTGCAAACTCAGACGTGAGCGAAAAGTCACAGTAAATTGCGAATGCGAATATGTGCATTATCGTGGTTAAAAGCCAGCGTGGTGGTGAATGGATGGCTGCATCATGTGTCCTAAAATGTGAATCTGCACATATTCTACAGGGTAAAGAACCCATATAGCCAAGGCCCTGCTGAAATTCGCTTTTCTATGCAACTGTTAAAGATACAGGAGCCCTGTCTTCTTTTTCATATGGTCACCCTATTAACACCAAATTAAAATAATACATATCCACATAAACATAAGGCAATGGTACTTCTCCATACTCTTCTCCTTTCTTCATCTTTCTCTTTAATTCTATCCTGCCCCTTCTCCCTGAGCATTGTGGGATACCTAGATCTAAGGGTCAGACAAAAGAAACTCTAGTTTGGATGTTGCTCCCTTCAGATTCTAAAAGCTCCATCCGACAAGTGTTTTACTGCACGCTTGTTACTGGACACACACAGAGCTTGCTCAGGTCCCTCACAGGACATCATCGGCCTCCCGCGCCCCTTCTGACCCTTCTGGCCTCCCTTTTGCGACAAAAAAACCCTCATTAAGTCTATTTTTTTTAAAACTCGGAATTGCTGCTCTCTCCTGCTATGTGCAGGAGAAGCAGCACCATTAGAACAGCGGACTCAATGGGCCTGGTGCTCGTTGTGAAAAGAGGAAGTAACTTAGGAACAAAAACACGGGCGGAGAAGCAACGATAGGGAGCTGTCCCGCCCCCGCCCCCCTGGTGTGATGGAGTTTTCAAAAAGACCAGCCTCTAAACACAAACATGGGAATGAGCTGCATCTATTAGGATGCAACACCACTCTCACGATATATTGGAACTCTCATTACTCTCATGAGTATTTTAAAACTCTCATTTTCTGTATTGTTGATTTATGGACTGGTGCAGCCAAACTGTTGGAAAACCCTGGTGCATAAATAGTAATAATTTTCTTGATCACCAAAAGTGTAGCAAACTTTTCAGCAAAAGCTCAGTGATGCCCTCCCAGAGTGGCTGAGCAGGACCACTGACTTTCTGAACATTTGTGCACCCTTATTTTTGCAAGTGGGCTGGAACTGGAAAGTCATTAAGCATAATCTCTAATGCACAGCAGGTCATCCCTTGGGATCCTGTGGTAGTTAGCTGGGCTATCTGAGCATGTTTGATTCAAGGAAATTTTATGGCAGTGTCCTTGAAGGCAAGTTATGGCCTCTGTGAGATATCACAAAGCCACAGGAGAGCTTTGATTACAACATCCTTTAGCACACTCTTGTGATTCTATTTGATTTGTTACTAGGAAGATAATGTTTTTGACTGACAGTCAAAGAAGTGCTTTAAAGACCTGCATTGGACTGATGTTGCATAAACCGGATTGCAACTCTAGTAAAAGAAAACTCATGCTTTGTGGTGCCTTCATATTGTGAGTTTTCCCTGCCCCTATTACCACTTGCAGTGTTGAGAAAACTTACAACATGAGTTTTACTTTACTAAGCATTACTGGGAGAGACAGGAGAGGGGGAGGGGACACAGATCCATTGCTTTTTGTGGCAGCCATGCATCGGATACAACAGAAGTTATCTGGTCGTACAGCCCGGGCATGTTTACTTGGAACTAAGACCCACTGGGACTATGGGTTATTTATCCGCCTGACAATCATGGGTTATGTGAGGGTTAAGCGAACCCCACATAACTCATGGTCACTTTTTTGTTTAACCCTCGCATAACCCACACTCACTTGGTTCGCATGTCACAACAACCTCCCAGCAAGAGTTGCATATGCAACCTGGCACCTACAAGCATCACAGCTCATTGTGGGGTTAAATAACCCATGACAAGTCATGGCGTATCATTCAAATCTGGGCCAGATCTACACCAAGCAAGATGTAACACTTGACAGCAGTTTGAAATGGTAAATGGAATGTGTCGTGGGCCCCAACAGTTGTCAGTGTACTTCAATGTTGTTCTAAAGCAGTAGTGTAGTTTCTGCTGTAGTCAATGAGTTCAAATGCATCTTCTCCCAAGTAAGCGTGCATAGGATTTTCAGCCTGAGGCAGCCTTCTGTGCGCTGAAAACTTGTGCATGGATCAGTGGACAATGGGGGGGCGGCGCATAGCTGTGCCCTTTCACAAGGATACTTTGGGTGGAAAGTCTCCACTCAAATTTGATATGTCCAGTGGCAACCCAGCACACTCAGACATGGCTCTCATGGTTTATTGTAATGTTAACAAACTCATTTGACACATTTAATTCACAGTTAACTGTTATTTATTCTCTCCATATGTATCGTCTGTGTTTACGTTCTACATGTATATTTATATAAATTGCTATTCACCAGGTTCATAAAATATCTTCTAAGAGAGGAGTTGTGAGTCTGACCCAGATGTACGAGAGAGGAAATGTTTCATATCTCAAGGAGTGCCTTATGTGCACCCTAGACAGCTCCTCCCCTTTGCGCACCAGACGCACAACTTAATGGTTTTAAAAATTAGAACATCTGCTTTGCTTAGAATTTATTACCTACTGTGTTTAACGAGTGGAATTTTAACACACAATTAATGAGGCGGCTTCTTGTCAGTTTAGGGAAGTTTGCTTTTGTCTAGTACCACATTTAAGGTACAGTAATAATAATTTTATGAGACCTTGAGTTCCTCCATTGCCAGTTGCAGTGGTCTAGAGTAAGCAGTTTCATGGGATTCAACCATTATAGCTCTGATTCATCAAAAACTTGGAATCAGAATTACGATAGACACTGCATCAGGGTTTTTTAATTAAAAAGTATTCATTTTTTGTTTTAGTTCTGAGAAAAGGATGATGTAACTATGACTCTCTTTTATTCTTTTCAGTGTCCAAGCATTATTTGGGGGGCTGAGTACAAACTTGTAATGGGGCTCCTTCTTAGGCACATACTATGATTCCATCACATACATACATACATACAATATAAATACATTTTCTGCATCAGAAATTAAATCATGGCCCATGCTGAGACTTTTCCCCAATGCTCTAGAATATCCCCTTCTATTTTTGTTAAACATAACATCCAGCCTAAAGAAGTATCCTACAAAGGTTGCTGATTATTTGTAACTTTTTGGTATTATTCCGTCAATGTTTTGAGATTTTTTATTCTAACTGATTGGTATCCTCCAGCTTCTTTTTGTTGCCTTTGTTTAACCTCCTTATCTTTCTAGTTGCCTGATCGGTATTTATAGTCAGACATGGCAATAGAGTGTGTGTGTGTGTGTGTGAACTAGTCATTAGCTCACACATATTTTGGGCCTGTAAACTAGGGTGACCCTATGAAAAGGAGGACAGGGCTCCTGTATCTTTAACAGTTGCATAGAAAAGGGAATTTCAGCAGCTGTCATTTGTATATATGGAGAACCTGGTGAAATTCCCTCTTCATCACAACAGTTAAAGCTGCAGGAGCTATAGTAGAGTGACCAGATTTAAAAGGGGGCAGGGCACCTGCAGCTTTAACTGCTGTGATGAAGAGGAAATTTCACCAGGTTCTCCATACATACAAATGACACCTGCTGAAATTTCATTTTCAATACAACTGTTAAAGATACAGGAGCCCTGTCCTCCTTTTCATAGGGTCACCCTGTGTAAACCCTACCAGCAGTACTGCCTCCCACGACTGGTAGTTGATGAGAGAGCATGTGACATAGGGAAGCACAAACCTCTTTGTCTTTCAAACTACAAGCTAGTTTAAGTGCACAAGCAAATTCACCCTTAATTAGAAAAGGTCCAGCAACTCACTGTACTCTAACACTGTTTTTGATTGGCTCTAGAAAATCTCACAACATATGAGCAATTACATAGATACATGAAAAAAAGACCCAAAGTACATGCTCCTTTTTTTTTCTTTTTCTACTTTAGATTAAGCATAGGGCCCCCAGTCCAGATTGGGACACTAGTATGGGGAATAGAGTCATTCATATTGACCCTGTTCAGATGACATGCTAAACTACAGTGGTTAAGCATTTTGAGCTAAACCTTATGGCTTAGTGTGTTGTGTGAACCATTCCTAACCACTACATAACAATGATTTAAACACGCTGACTAACCATTCGCTTCAAAGGGGATAGTGTCCTACCCATGGCTTAGTGTGTTGTCTGAACAGGCCCATTGACTGCTCTGAAAATGTAAAAATTGGGAGTGGAAATATTAACTCCAGGGCTCTCACCGTTAATTCTGATTGTTCAGCATCCATCTTTCATATTTATTTATTTATTTATTTATTTATTACATTTTTATACCGCCCAATAGCCGAAGCTCTCTGGGCGGTTCACAAAAATTAAAACCATCATAAAACAACCAACAAGTTAAAAATACAAATACAAAATACAATATAAAAAGCACAACCAGGATAAAACCACGCAGCAAAATTGATATTAGGTTAAAATACAGAGTTAAAACAGTATAATTTAAATTTAAGTTAAAATTAAATGTTAAAATACTGAGTGAATAAAAAGGTCTTCAGCTGGCGACGAAAGGAGTACAGTGTAGGCGCCAGGCGGACCTCTCTGGGGAGCTCATTCCACAACCGGGGTGCCACAGCAGAGAAAGCCCTCCTCCTAGTAGCCACCTGCCTCACTTCCTTTGGCAGGGGCTCACGGAGAAGGGCCCCTGTAGATGATCTTAAGGTCCAGGTAGGTACATATGGGAGGAGGCGTTCCTTCAAATAACCTGGCCCCAAACCATTTAGGGCTTTAAATGTCAATACCAGCACTTTGAATCGGGCCCGGACCTGGACTGGCAGCCAGTGAAGTTGTAAAAGGACTGGCGTAATGTGATCTCGCCAGCCAGTCCCTGTTAGTAAACGGGCTGCCCTGTTTTGTACCAGCTGAAGCTTCCGGACCGTTTTCAAAGGCAGCCCCACGTATAACGCATTGCAGTAATCCAAACGAGAGGTTATCAGAGCATGGATAACTGTAGCTAGGCTATCACTGTCCAGATAAGGGCGCAGTTGGTATATCAGCCTAAGCTGATAAAAGGTGCTCTTTGCCACTGAGTTCACCTGTGCCTCAAGTGACAGTTCTGGATCGAAAAGCACCCCCAAACTACGGACCCGATCCTTTAGGGAGAGTGCAACCCCGTCCAGGACAGGGCAAACATCACCTCGCCGGACAAATGAACCACCCGCTAACAGTACCTCCGTCTTGTCTGGATTGAGTCTCAGTTTGTTAGCCCTCATCCAGTCCATTACCGTGCCCAGGCACTGGTTCAGAACAGTCACTGCCTCACCTGGGTTTGATGAAAAGGAAAGGTAGAGCTGGGTGTCATCCGCATATTGATGACACCTCAGTCCACATCTCCGGATAACCTCCCCCAGCGGCTTCATGTATATGTTAAACAGCATAGGGGATAAAATAGAGCCCTACGGAACCCCATGGCTTAGGAGCCACGGCACAGAGCAATAATCCCCCAGCACCACCTTCTGGAATCGGCCATCCAAGTAGGAGCGGAACCACTGCAACGCAGTACCTCCAACTCCCAGTTCAGACAACCTATCCAGAAGGATACCATGGTCGATGGTATCGAAGGCCGCTGAGAGGTCCAGGAGAACCAACAGGGTCGCACTCCCCCTGTCTCTCTCCCGACAGAGGTCATCCCAAGACGTTAATCATAGGCAGATTAACATCAGTAGAAGTTGCTCACAAGTTTTCCCCCCACCTGCTTTCAGGGCACAGGGGTCTGGTGGGCTGGAGGCAGCATCGTTCAGCCTTGTGTACTAATGTATGTATGAACCCAGGTCCCAGCATTGCCCCCAAATATAACCCCATTTTCCCTACCAGCACCCCTGTGGGGTGGTAAAAACCATGGGACCTAGCTTCATACATACAATAGTGGATGAGGAAGAAAGATCTGACCACAAACTAGCATGTGCTGCCTTAGGCCCATGAGGACACTTGTTCCTTGAAAGCAGGTAGGGAAAACCCAGTGAGCTGGAGCAGCTTGAAATATTTTATCCTCCCAAGCATCTCCTCTTATTTTGTTATCATCCGTGCATCTATCATAGTTCCTACAGACCAGTGAAATGAGGATCCTATGCATCAGGTGCTACCCATAGTAATAGAAGAGAGAATGCCTTCCTGCCTTAAAGAATGGTATTGTTATGGGACATACTATTGCATTCTGTTGTAGAGCTGCATAGCTACTTACTTCATGAGCACTGAAGTAAATTTTTGTGTGGCAGAAGAGAAAGGGAATTTAGCAAGTTTGAAGCTAGCCACACACACACACACACATGCTAAAGGGTCAACGTAGATGTTTGAGTGTGTGTGTGTTCAGAGAGAGAGAGAGAGATATGGGGAGACCTGTGTTCATGTACCTGATCTCTCATGAAGTTCACTGAGTGACTTTGGGCCAGTCCTTGTCTGAATTTAGCCTACCTAACAAAGGGATTATGTACCAGTCCAGACCTGGGGCCAATCTACACTAGTCTTATAACGTTGCTAGTGTCCCTTTCTAACGTGGTTCTCTGTATCGGTTCTCTGAATCACAGGGCATACTAGCATGACTTATGTTTAGCTGTAACGTTACTGCAGGGCACATGGTTAAATCCTTTCGTTGTTCTGGGTTGCTCTGAGCTGCTGGGTTTGCTCCGCCCACTGCCTGCCTCATTCCTAGCCAGCAGTGCAGGGCAATAGTCATAAACACACACACAAACCCTCTCCCAAAACATCTTAATGCAGGTCCCAGGGAATAGCCTGAGTGCATAGGAGCCAGCCACTTTGCTGAAGCTAAGCAGGGTCTGGTCAGGGTTGGGATAGGAGACCAAATTGAAACGTTTTAGCAGCAGCCCTATTTAAGCCCCGCTGGTCATGGGTTTTGGACTGGCTGCAAGAGACCCTTGTTAATTTTCCTGCACGGAGCTACAGCAATCCTTTGAGCACTCCTCAGCTCCTTTGCAAAGAGGGGGGAAATGTTAAAAAAAACTCAACCGATGACCCAATTTGTTTCAAATTTTAAGGCAGGATGCATGGGAGTACTTCACAACAAAAGCAGATTCTAAGGTGGAAAACTTCTGAGTCCTTTGCATGCAATTGTCAGTGATTGCACAGTGTAAGGCTGGTGTGATTTATCTGCTGTAGCAGATAAGATAGCAAACGGGGCAAAGGAAGGAGAACAGGAAGTGGGCAGAGCAAACCCAGCAGCTCTGAGAAAGGGAGAGGAGAATTACCGGTAGGCCGAGGCACATTAATCTGTAGCCACGCTGGAACTAAGAAATAGAACCGGTAAGTAGAACTCATTTACAACGTTGGAGACCCAGGGTCACGTGACACTGTGCGTCACAGTAACCCATTCAAAACGTTAGAATAACACCAGTGTAGATTCCCACCTGTCCTCCAACTCCACAACCTTACAAGTCTGGAAAATACCACTCTGACAGGTGACGTCATTGAAAAATGTACCAGAGCTGTACTCCCCCATGCTCCTGCTCAGTCTACCACTGGATATGATGCTGTTGGGGGTGAGTGGGGGACTGAAGCTGTTTCAAGGCCAGAAATGCCTGTCTATATGCCTGCCTACTCTCATCAGCTTAATTTATAAATACAAAAATGCCACAAATCTCCAGTCTTCTTTCCTTGCAAGGTAAAACCTGGAAAGGCTGCCCCTTAAACTTCCTATTCTTCTGGGAAGTAGGAAACATGAAACAACATCTGGGCATTCTGGGAAGCAAGCCCTCCCCCCCTCCCCCCTCCCCCCCCCCCCGTTTGGGACCACATAACAATTTCATCATTGTTCCATTGTCAGTTGAACTGTGTGTGAGGTTTTCCCCCCAGAATACTTGGATACTGCAATGATTAAGGGATTTAATCATTCAGAAAGCGAATATTCCTTAACTGTGACGTCAAACGTTGACAACAGCACCCTTGAATTAAAGGGAAGGCTTCAGTTATTATTTCCTTTATAATCTCTTTAGTACCAGTGTGTGATAAGTGGATTATATGTCAGGCCAAGTAAAACCTGTCACAATTAATGCGCTAATAAACTGGCAGCATGCAATATAACTCAATCACAAGGGAATTAATGTATTTACAAAACCTAATTAGCAGTTTGTTACTGTGCTAAAAAAATTAAACATATCTGTAACATCACTGACCATCTGGGTTAGAAATCTCAGTTTGGGATTTAATTAGGAAATAATTGTGATAGAAAATTAGTCCTTATTAGTTAGCTAATGATCAGCTTTGCACTAATTGAAATGACTCTCCTGCAGGTTTGGGAAATCGTTTATATGTGGGGGTGAAAAATCAAAAGACTCTGCATCCTTTGGGACTTAGAAAAGCACAACAATTGATTAAATTTAAAAAGCAGATATTGTATTGAATAGAATGCAAATGACACATCTTTCAAAATATGTGCAAAACATGCAGCAATTAGAGGGAGAGAGGGGGTACTTTTATTTTTCAGTATTATGATATATATAGCTATAACAAAATAGACAAAATGCTAATAGGATGACATTATTATAACAAGGGGTGTGCACGGACTCCCCGCTCCGCTTCTCTTCCAGATCCGCGATTTTCAGATCGGCCCGCTTCGCTCCGCCCCCGCTCCGCCCATGTCCGCTCCGCTGCGGAGCTCCGGATCTGGGTTGGAGCTCCGTTTCCCCCCCCATAGGCTTGCATTGAAAGCTAAAAAAGTATACAACTTTTTTTCTGTTAAAGTTAGAAACCTCAAGTTTGGCACCATGACACCTCATGGAGGTATACACATGCACGGCAAGTTTCAAGCCAATCCCATCATCCCCTGATTTTTGGGGAATTTTTGAAAATCGGGCACCCCATTCACACCCCTTTCGATAGCTCCATCAATTTGCAAGTTAGAAACCTCAAACTCGGCACCATGATAGCTTATCCAGGGATACACATGCACACCAAGACTCAAGGCAATCCCATCATCCCCTGATTTTTGGGGAATTTTTGAAAATCGGGCACCCCATTCACACCCCTTTCGATAGCTCCATCAATTTGCAAGTTAGAAACCTCAAACTCGGCACCATGATAGCTTATCCAGGGATACACATGCACACCAAGACTCAAGGCAATCCCATCATCCCCTGATTTTTGGCAGGGCTCTAACCTCTAACGCACCACCCATAACCCCAATTCACACCCCTTTCGATAGCTCCGTCAATTTTCACGTTAGAAACCTCAAAATCACTACCATGATAGCTTATCCATGTGTCCACATGGACGCCAAGTTTCAAGCCAATCCCATCATCCCCTGATGTTAGGGGAATTTTTGAAAATCGGGCACCCCATTCACACCCCTTTCAATAGCTCTGTCAATTTGCATGTTAGAAACCTCAAACTTGGCACCATGATAGCTTATCCAGGGATACACATGCACGCCAAGACTCAAGGCAATCCCATCATCCCCTGATTTTTGGCGGGGCTCTAACCTTTTAACTCACCCCAAATCAAGTCCCATTTTACAACTACGTCAATTTGCATGTCAGAAACCTCACCTTTGGTCCCATGACAGCTTACCCATGTGTCCACATGTGTGCCAAGTTTCAAGCCAATCCCATCATCCCCTGATTTTTGGGGAATTTATGAAAGTCGGACACCCCAGTATCTCAGGGATTTAAAGTTGCAGACAGCTCAATGGGCCCATTTCAAAGGAAATCCCAACATGCCATGAATTGGGGAGTAGAGATAAACCTAAATATGAATCTTCTTCCACACTTGAAAAATTGATTTGGCACTTGAGCACAGGAAGGACTTCTCCCCTGAGTCAAAGCAAGACACACAAAAACCATCCCTGCGAGGTGGGCAGGGGAGGAGGGAGGGAAGGCAGGCAGGCAGCAGACATTTCTGGGGGCACAAGGAAGTGAGCCAAGGATAGTTTCAAAGCCAGTAATGCATATAAAATGGAATAAATAAATAAATAAATAAACAAAGGAGGGGTGGAATTAAAAGCAGCAGTGGCTATATCTGTCTTTTACCAGTAAGAGGGGAGTGGACGTGCCCAAGGGGAGGGGGAATCAACTGCCACTTTGACTGGTCCTGTCTAGGTACCAGTCTTTAAGAAGCAAACAATCACTTCAACTCATGATAGGCATTCACTCCAGTGATTTACCTTTGGAGGGCTCTGATGGCCCTCCAAGGACAGGAGAGTGCACAGGGCACGTCCACATGCCCTAGGGGAGCTCATCCCCTTGCACCACATCTATTTAGTTGTTCCCCAAAGTTAGGGTGGGTAGCAATGCTGTGTTTTCTATCTCTTATTATTGGCTTAGTATTAGGTTGTGTTTGTGCATTTGGTGGGGGCTACTGTTTTAAAAAACACCGGGAAAAGTCCGTTCAGACTAAGAAAGAGAAGTTCCCAGAATCCCAAGTTACCCATTTTGCCTATCCCCTCCTCCAACTTTGGGATCATGTGATCATGACCGGGAGTTGACTCTGCCCCTCAGCCCTTCGAAAAAGGTACATTTTCCCGCTGTTTTACCCGATTTTTCCAAAAATTCTAGCAAGCGAACCGCAGCACGCAGAGAGCTGAGAGTAGGCTCAAAATGACCCCCAGCCACGACTCTCTAAGCACAAGAAGTTTCAGAAAGATAGCTTAAAAAACAACACAGTTATTCCCTATTCTTTTCCGCAATGCAATCCTATGGGCGAAATTTTTCAAAATGGCGATTGGATCGGTCCGCGAAAAGAGAAGCGCGTATGGGCGTTTCTCTTTGCCGTGCTTCTACGGGTCCCCGGTCCGCTTCTACTCTGCCTCTGGGCAAGGCGGAGCAGGCCAATTCGCTTCTGATTCTCCGCTTCTAATCGGAGCGGAGCACATCCCTAATTATAACCAGCCCGAAATTTAAACCAAGGTCTTGAGTTGTGGATTGAGGGAGCTTTTCTTTACAGCTTGAATTAGAATAGGAAAGGTGCTATGAGGAAGAGAGGTGGATGACCAAACCCCTTGGTGTTGACAGTGATGCTGGCAAGCAATTCAGAGTGAGTGCAACTGAACACAGACTAGGGTCCATCTGAGGAGCTACTCTGTGACAGCAGTTGTGGTGGTGAAGAAAGCAATCTTTGCAAGTAAAATTGCTCAAATCTGTGCTGACTTGGATACCGCAGTTGATACAGCCCTGTTGAATGTAAGCCTCTGCTTGTGCAGTTATAATGGATACTTCTCAAATGTCACGGCCTGGCGATGTGAAAAGGTTTGTTGGAGAAGTGAAAGCTACTATGTATGCTCCTAGCTTGTAAGAGCAGCCTGCAAGGAGGACTGACCGAATGGATAAGGATTGTGGTGAACACTTCTTTAGGACAAGGTTGATTCCATCTTGTCTAAAACAGGCAGTGGTAAGCCCTTAAAAAAAAAACACTCCCTGAACTCCACCATATTGGATAATTTCTGGCCAGCCCTCAATATTCCATTCTTGAGTGGAATGGCCTGCCGGAGGAGACTCGTCAACTTAACAGTCTACTAGCATTCAACAAAGCTATAAAGACTGATCTCTTCTGGCAGGCCTATCCAGTGGAATTTTAAGATGTTTTTATAATGTTTTTAGAATTTTTTAAGAATGTTTTAACAATGTATATTATGTTTTAATTGAGTTTTATGTATTTTACCGTTTACTGTTGTTCCCCGCCTCGATCAAAATGGAGAGGTGGGTAAGAATAATAATAATAATTATTATTATTATTATTATTATTATTATTATTATGTTGCAGGAGCATGCAGTGGCATCTCAGCATCAGGGGTTTCTAAATGAGGTGAATTATTTAGATTCATTTCAGTCTGTCTTCAGATGTGGTTATGGGACAGAAACTGCTCTGGTCGCCTTGGTGAACCATCTATGGTGGGGATTGGACACGGGAAGTATTATGCCCGTCACTTCTGATGGAACTCTTGGCAGCTTTGAATACCATCAACCATTGTATCCTTTTGAGGTGTTTTTCTGTGATCGGAGGCACTGTTCCATGGTGGCTCTGGCCCTTCTTGGAGGGGCAATTTCATAAGGTTCTGCTGGGGGACTCCTATTCAATGACCATTGGCCTATGTATCCCATAGGGTTCCATCTTGTCCCACATGCTATTTAATACATACATGGAACAACTGGGTTTCATGTATATATTAAATTTATTTTAATTTATTTGTTTTTATGACTGTTTTAATTAGGGTTTTATTTTAATTTTGGTTTTATTATTATTAACTGCCTTGGTTTTTATTATTGTTATTTTGGGGTAAAGGTGGGACATAAATAAATTAATAATAATAAATATAGCCAACAGAGATTGGTCCCTTCTTCTTTCTGTTAAACTGTTTTTGTCTATTAAAAGGTCTTTTAAAAAATCTGAGAACATTTAGGGTCCCAACTAAGTTCTGCTCCTCTCCTGACACATCCCAAAGACAGCCATCCTTGCCCCTTCTTTTGGCAGTATTATACTAGTGATATGCCAGATAGTCCCCGATGCTGGTGTATGCTTGAAATCTGTCAGTACAGGAGATGTATAGTGCAATCCTATGGATGTTTACACAGAAGTAAGTTCTGTTGTGTTGAATGGGCCTTAGTCATCAAGCAAGGGTGCCTAGGACTGCAGCCTTAGGCTGTAGATGGTTGTTATGTTATGGCCCTACACTATAATTTTGCATCTGAAACTGTACTAATTAGTAGCATTTTCCAGTTGATTGTATTGGGGAGAACATAACCATACATGCCAGTGAATATTCAAAACACGCAATTAAACTATAGATAGGCCTTACAAATGCATATGGTAATTCTTAATTAGATTTTTATTTTTAAAAAAACCCTCCCTATGGATGGCTGATAAATTTTCCAGATGAATGGTGTAATCGTATGCATGTCTACTCAGAAGTAAATTCTATTGCGTTCAATGGGACTTACTCCTAGGTAAGTGCATATAGGATTGCAGCCTAAAGGAAATTGTATACACTGACAATGTTAAATAATAAAATTGTTACTTTTCCAGCATGGTATTATTTAGTACAGAGAAACTGTTTACATATTCTAAAACCAGAATGAGGGTTCTACAGGGACTGTAAATCACATAGTATTGAAAGGAAGTCCCAGCTGGCCTTATCAGTCTCTGTGTAAAATTGTTAGAGGTCTCTACAAGCTAATAAATTTGATTCAGGGCTGGTTCTGCTGACATTTGTGCAAACCCTCTGAGAGTGATTGTTACTGTAGTGCATCTTCACAAAGTGTATTCAGAATTGAAATGCTACTTTCTGCATTTTCAGGGATTGAAGAATGAAGCTCTGCAGTAGCATTTGACAGGCTTTGGTCAATATATTGTCAAACAGACTCCGGGTATCCGTAACAAATGTTAAACTGACATTTTTGGTAACTACCTATGGGTGTTGTGCATATTAACACACAACGGAGATTAAGACTAGAATTAATAGCCCTCCTCTCATCCTGTTCCACTCCATTACCATGGCTGTTCAGTCTTTTACTCTTAACACTGTCAAAATTGCAAGGAACTGAAAGGTTAACCAATGTGTCTAAATGCTAGAACATGAGATATGTGTAAGTATAGCATTGTGGCTTAGAGTGTGAGCTGTAATGTTCCTGGTTCAAACTCACTTAGAAAAGCCTCTATTCATCTGCAATATAGGGGCAATAATGTTGGCCTACGTTTCAGGGCTATTGTAAGTATTACTGAGATAATGTATGTAAAGTGCGTGGAACAATAGAAACGTGCTATGTGAGTTATTTTATTATTATTCCATTGCTGCCCTTTTTAGCACTTATATTTCACCTGCTTATTCCTTACTTAGTATAGTAAGGGTAGTCATGAGTAACTACTGACCAATCCCAGCAGTTATGTATATAAGAATGCCGTCAGTCACTGTTAATATAAAAGTTAGGGATATGGAGTTATAGATATCTGAAGTAACCTACTTCAATAATCCCTCTCCCCAGGGAACTGTAAAGGAGAATTCTCAGCACCCCATCAAAACATAGTTCCCAGGATTCTTTGGGTGAAAGCCTTGATGGCTAAATTGGTAGGGTTTTCTACCAATTTTCTACCAACCCATTTCTACTAAAACAGGTTTTCCCAGGGATAAATACTCCCTGGGAAAACCCAATTTTCCCCATGGTCTCAGGATCAACCCAAGACCACAGGAAGTGTGGCCACCCATCCCGACTTCTTCCCTCCTCCCCACAAGTAGCGGGGATCAGAAGAGGGAAGGAATGGGGGGAAGCAGGGTCCGGCCTTTTTCTCCTTTAAAAAATATGGTGGCTGCAACACCCTCCTTCCTCCTGGGATGTCACACCCACATGTGGACTAAGTGGAGGATCTTGCAATCAGGATATCGCGAGATCCTCCCCACTCCCTCCCTCTGGTGTAGAAAGGGCCTGAGACAGCTTTCAATACTATAATGTCTCAGGACAGGCTGAGAACATGGGATATGTAAAAATTTATCTAATGCGAAATATATTCCCAGAAAGATTCTCAGTTACAAATTACCTCTAAATTCTCAGGGTTAGATGTCCGAGCTGTTTTGAATCTAAAGTTTAGAGGATGTTTTCCAGAAGAAGGGTTTTTAAATGGAGAACATTACCTGTTGGCTATTAAGAAGAGACTGCTGGTGCTTCCACATGAGGCTTTCATTGTGCATTCGCTTTGCCTCCTACATGGAATTTTACAGGAGGTCCAGATGACTTCGTCTTCCATTTTTAACCCTGCAATATTTTCCCACCACTTCTTTTACCACAGAAATTCCATTAAGGAGGGAAAGATGGTCTAATTGCACAATGCCTCCTGGTTGGTAGCAGTAGAGGCCCTCCACCTGGAAGCACCCAGAGATTATAGCAGACACCATAAGTCTAGTTCCTTCTTTGCGCAACAGGAGTTCTGCTGTCAGGCAGGATGCCAGATTGGTACCCTGGCCTGCTAGACATTCAAAGCCTACAACTATGCTCTGAACATCAACACGCTGGGAGTTTCTATGACAAGAATGGGCTAGGTTGTGGTATTCAATCAAATGGCAAAAATATGGCAATAATAAGATGACAAAAATGTTTTTTTCTTTGTTTGTATGTTTTTGTTTTGCTACACTTGTAGCACAGTTCATCACTGCTGTTTGGCTCCTTGTATTAATTATGTGTACTATTATTATTATTATTATTATTATTATTATTATTATTATTAAAAAAAGATTGTTCACCTAAATGAGAGGCTTGAAATTGTCTCCTTGGTTGGAACTCTGAATGATCCTCCTCACCTGTACATTTGCCTATGTGACAAAGGTGGCAAGACTATTGGGGGACCATGTTGTGAGTGACCTGGAAGTTTTCACCACTGCTGAGATAGTGGTTAGAGAATGCGATGGTCTGCAGCTCAGCTGGAAGATGGATGGCAGCACGGGTTTCCCAGAACGTGCGATTCGCTCTTGTTCTGCAACAGCCTAGCAGTTCCTGTCCTGTAAATTATGTACCCCCTTTGTACCAAAAAGGGGATGAAATAAATGGGGCTGGAGCATGCCTTTCTGGCTCTTAAGCTTGAGTTCATTGATCCAGGCATATTTTCACTCAGAAAATAAGGCAATCCTTCAGTGGAAGGACAGAATAAAATAATTTCAAGCCAACTCTTGTCATTAATTTGCCTTTTGCCAGCACTTGTTCACGCCAAACAAGCTGTGTTTAGCTTTTCCCAAGTAGGAGCTGAGCAGAGCCCCAGGGGGATTTGTGGCACTGATTGGCCATGAAGAAGGGGATGAGGGGTGGGGGTGGGGTGGGGTGGGGGAGTCAGGTTTGAGGTTGGGAGCTAATGAATGCACTATGTTTGCTCATCTTTACAGAGTCACTTATTACCACTAATTGGGAGGGACAGTTCAAACAAGCACAGAGGAGCAGTTGTCACACGAGCGTGACATGGTTTTAAAGAGGCCGTTACGGAGGATTGTACTGCCTGGCCCTGGCCCCTGATGTCCCCCTGCATCCTGGCTTGGAGCCTAGCACACATCCGACTCAGAGTGGCGCCTTTGTCAGGAAGTCCCATTACAAGTCAGCAATCTTTCAGAAAAAATAAATCAGGGCAAGTCAAGTCATTTGAGGGAGCTATAGACAGACGCACAGCTGTCTCAGACACTCAGAAAGTCAACAGCTGACGGAAGGGGTGGACTTCAGTTTTGGTACAAAAGTACAGAAAGATGTGCTTGGAATTAATTTATTATGCATAGCTCGGAGTTCTTGAATAAAAGCCCTTTCCTTGAAGAGCACCTTGTGACATTAGGAGGCTAGTATTAAAATTAGAGCATGAATTGTTCGTTGTTTCTCAACTAAATGATGCCAGACTTTCATTTGAAAGAAAAATATGTTGACCTGAATCAGTGTCTCTCTAGTTTGACTTTCTCCTCCCAAATTATCGGCAAAGGTTTCTGTGATAGGTGTAAAAATGCTCAAAAGTATTTTTTCCTAAGAAAAAGAAGAAGCAAGTATACATCACTTAATTTTACTTTATGCAATTACATTTCCTTGTTGCTTTTCTTAGCATTGCTCATTTTAGCTGTTGCCATTAGCACTGTACAAAACTACCTTTCGTCCAGTGTGACTCTGTTGCGTTGCTTTGTCATAATGATGGCACGGCGTTTACTAGTATAGTTCCTCATCTAAATCGCTATGCCGGCATGATTGGCTCTCTGTGCCTGCTCTGCAACCCAGCAGTCATGGTAATTACTGTGCAGCAGTAGGACCAGGCTTTTAGATCAAAATTCTGCAAGTATTATATCTCATAGCATCCCACAAAAAGAGACACACACATGTTGCATTACACAAAGAGTGGAGAGAAAATCAGGTCTTTTCAGGGGGTTCAAGCAGTGTCCCCTTCAGACCTCAATACGCCTGCCTGCCAACTGACTAATTTTATATTAGTCACAATGCTGAACTAGATGACTCCTTGGTCTGAACTCTTCTTACTTAGTTTTAAATTATGTCACTGTAAGACAACTTCAGTATTTTTCAGAAAGGCAGGATGTAAAAACTTAATGAAGACATACATTTCAGCTTAATTTGCAAAGAGAGAGATCAGGGCACAAAGTACACAGATCTGTTGAAGGAAAAAAACAGTTATGGGGTAATTTTGATTTTACTCACTCTTTTTTAACAATAGTTATCTGAGTCATGTTCAGCAACAACACAATTATAAAATCAAGACCAATCAGTTTAACGGCACAATTCTATACATGTTTACTCAGAAGGAAATACCATTAATTTTAATTAGGCTTACGACCAGGCCCCCATCTTTACGGCGCCACTTTGGCACCGTGAGGCACCTTGCATCTGCACTTGCGTTCCTTCCTGGCGTCTGCATGGGAAGGAAAGCAAGTATGAATTTTCCAGCCCTGTGCCTCTGGGAAAATAAATAAATAATAATGGGAGGCAGGGGAGGAGAGGAACAGGGCCATTCCTCCCCCCCCTTTAATTTTTTTTTTTATAATCTGTATCTGCAGAGTTCTGCAGATATAGATAATAAAAAAAAAAATGGGGGGAGGGAGGAATGAGGCAGCCAAAGGAGGATACGAGAGGGACTGGGCGAACCACGTCTCTTCCCTCCGGCTGCCAGTTTCTCTCCACCCACTCCCATTTCTTTTTATTTCTATTATCTGTATCTGTGGAACTCTGCAGATATAGATAATAAAATTAAAATAAAAAGGGGGAGGAACAGCCAGTTCCTCTCCTCCCCCCGCAATTTTTTTTTTACTTTTCCAGAGGCGTGGGGCTGCCCGTGGCGACCAATCAGGGGGTCCTCTGCCAAAAAAGTCGGGGTAAATGCCTGACTTTTTTGGAGTGGCGTTTCCAGGGTTTGCCCTCAGACGGCTTTGCAATGGCGGCTGTGTCATGTAGATGACGTGCCGCTACCGTGAAGTCACCCTGGGGCAAACCCTTCATGTAGACGTGCCCCAGGTAATGGGAATAGGATTTTAGCCTCAAACAAAGTGCAAGAGAGTAAATTATCACAGCACTTCGCAATTAAGGCTGCAGCCCTTTACTCTCTTTACTGGGAGTAAGCCCCATTAAACCTAATGAGGCATACTCCTGAATAGACATATATAGGATTGCACCATTAGATAGAGAGCAAAGAAACAATAAATTCGCAGAGCTAAATTAATCTTAAACTAAAGCATAATAAAGGTTTAAAAGGTCTGGGGGAAAGTAGGTGCCAGATAGGCTTCTCCTGAGATGGCATTTGAGAACAAAGAGGCTACAGCTAAAAAGCCTCTTTCTCTTATAGTCACACATGATACTTTATTTGACAATGGTAGGGTGACTACCGCTTGTAGAAAAGGGAATTTCAGCAAGTGCCATTTGTATGCATGCAGTACCTGGTGAAATTCCCCCTTCATCACACCAGTATAGTATAGCTAGAGTGACTAGATACAAAAAAGGGCAGGGCTCCTGCAGCATTAACTGATGTGATGAAGAGGAAATTTCACCAGGTGCTGCATGCATACAAATGACACCTGCTGAAATTCCCTTTTCTATACAAGTGGTAAAGATACAGGAGCCCTGTCCTCCTTTCAATATGGTCGCCCTGGACAATGGCCCTCCTGAACCAATTATCTCAAGGCATGGGTTGGTTAGTACAAATAGGAAGAAGTGATCCTTCAGATATTGAGGTCAGTTACTCTGATTCTGCTTATCTACCTTAGGGATGGGCCAAAGTTACTAAGGCCTTAGCTAGACCTAAGGTTTATCCCGGGATCGTCCTGGGGGTCATCCCTGTTCATGTAAATGACACTCAGGGGATCCCAGGAGCAGGCAGGGACGACCCTGGGACAATCCTGGGATAAACCTTAGGTCTAGCTAAGGCCTAACTGTTACATGCTCCCATAATGACATGTTGATGTCAGCATCTTATGTGATTGGCTGTATTGCCCCATGTTGCCCCTGCAACTGTATTGCCCCATGTTGCCCTCCTTTATTGCACAACATCGCTCTGTTCCTTTGTGGTTTCCTATTGGCTGTAATGCAGTGGTTTTAAAAAACAAAAAACTGAAATGGAGCAGAGCAAGCTCCAGCAATGCCAATTACTCTAGTTTCTAACCCTTCCCGCCCCCCACCTATTTGGGTTCTCACATAATGGGAATAAAGGGGGAACAAAAAGATTTTAAAATATATATTGACTTTTGTTCAGTCAGTATACAATTCTGCCACTTTGAAGTGAAAATTAAATACTGCAAACTTTAAACTTGGGGGCTGTCTTAATGTTGTCTTTGCCCCGGGGTGCCTCTGAATCTGTGCTGCATCGTTTATATGATGCAGACGCTGATTCGAAGCCAGCCTGGGGCAAATAGCCGAAGACCCACAGCAGAAAAATCAGGGACTTACCCTGACTTTTCCTGGCTGAGCAAGGTTAGAGCAGCTCTGCCCTGCCTGTCATCGCTCAGGGGCTGGAAGTCACTGGAGCAGGAGTGGCAGGCCCAGCGAGCCTAATGGCTTCCAGGAAGCCTGCCCTGCCTCCTCCAGTGAGGATTATTCGTTGCAACCCAGCAATAGCAACACTGCGGGGTTTGGTGGCAAAGTGGCACCAACTCAGCACTGTGAAGACAGCCCCTTGGCCTCAGCCTTCATTTGAATTTATTTATTTATTTATTTATTTATTTATTTATTTATTTATTTTTATTTATTAAATTTATATACTGCCCCTAGCTGAAGTGCCTTGGACTGCAAGAAGATCAAACCAGTCCATACTCCAGGAAATAAAGCCAGACTGCTCACTTGAGGGAATGGTATTAAAGGCAAAACTGAAGTACTTTGGCCGCATAATGAGAAGACAGGATACCCTGGAGAAGAGACTGATGCTAGGGAAAGTGGAAGGCAAAAGGAAGAGGGGCCGACCAAGGGCAAGATGGATGGATGATATTCTGGAGGTGACAGACTTGACCTTGGGGGAGCTAGGGGTGGTGACAGCCGACAGAAAGCTCTGGCGTGGGCTGGTCCATGAAGTCACGAAGAGTCAGAAGTGACTGAACGAATAAACAACAAGCCGAAGCTCTCTGGACGGTTTACAAAAGTTAAAAACAGTGAACATTAAAAAGTGTACAAAATTTTAAACCATCAAAAATATAAAAACAACAGTATCCATTTAACAACAACAGTTCTGGGAGCCATTAAAAAACAAGCAAACTTAACATATGTTGTTAAATGCTGTTAAATGTTAAATCCCTGGGAGAAGAGAAAAGTCTTGACCTGGTGCTGAAAAGATAACAATGTTGGTGTCCTCATCGGGGAGATCATTCCATAATTGGGGGGCCACCACTGAGAAGGCCCTCTCCCTTGTTGCCATCCTCCGAGCTTCCTTTGGAGTAGGCACTCGGAGGAGGACCTTAGATGTTGAGTGATGTATTCTTATATAGATTAGTGTAAATCCCATGTCACCACAGGGGCTATTAGTTTGCGAGTGACTGGATAAAAAATACATTTGCTTCTTTCTTTTCTCTGCCTCCTCCTCCTCTAACTACCACCAGCTGACTTTTCTTCAGCCTCTTTCCCAACTAGCAAAGATGGGGGTGGGGGGAGATGTCCTTTTAAAAAAGATCATCTATCACTTCTTTCTGGTGTCTTGTCTATGTGTTTTTGCATTGAGCCACTGAATTGAGGCAGCTATCCCATAATACCGTGACTCTGGAGGAAGCTGCATTAAATTACATAAAACTGCAGGTAAGGATCTTTGACAGAGAATTCTCAGACAGATTAACTTGGACAGAGGCTGGTCTGAATGGGAGGTGGAGAACAATAAAATAAGTAAGAAAAAACACCTTTCCTTCACCTAAAAAGTTTTGGTTTTAAACATCTGAGCTAACCATGTGTCCCTGTTTGAATGGCTGCCAAAGGATACTCCTCTATTTGAAGGGCTGTCTGGTCCAAGGTCTGGTTTAAAGTCAAGAAGCATAAGGAGAGAGAGCAGCCAGGGGGCGTGAAGCCGCTCATCACCAGTTAACAACTGGACAGCAAATTGAGCAGCAGACACTGGTCACTTGGTCACAGTCTACCCCACTATGGGAAGATGTATTGGATTTCTGTTTTAAATTATAGGAAATTGCCACTCTGCCATCACTAGTTCCATTTCCCCATGAGACTTGCCACTAGTGCAACAGGATCTAGCGCTCTCATATGCAATTCTCGAAATAAGCAGAAACACCCATTTCCAAATTGGAACAGGTCAGCAGAGCTCCGATGTCATGTTAATTAGGCATTGGCTATTTTCAAATAGGCCAAAGTTTTATAAAATTATGAATTTAGGTAGAGAATTTTTTCTCGCGCGTCCTCTAATAATATTGGCTCCTGGTTTCACCCAATGAAACTGCTTGTTCATAACAGGCAGAAGAAAAGTACTTCTTCACACAATGCACAATTCAGTGCCATCAGTTGTTATGAAGGCCACTAGCTTAGATGGCTTTGAAAAGGGATTTGGCAATTTCTTGAACGGGAGTTCTATTAATGGCTATTAGCTATGATAGCGAAATAGAACCTCCATATTCAGAGGCAGTACATCTTTAAATACAAGATACTGGGAAGAAACAGCAAAAGGCAGGGGCCTCCATTCCCTGCTGGCCAGCTTCTGAGAGGCCTCTGTCTGGCCATTGTTGAAAATAGAATGCTGGATTAAATTGACCTTGTTCTGACTAGCCAGGCAGTTTTGCTCTCTATCACCAGCTGTTTTACCTTCTACTGCAAGTTGCCAGAATTTTCAACATTCCTTTGTAGGCAGATGGATCAATATCATACCAAATGTCTTGCCCCACTGCATCTCTGTGCTACAATACAAGAGCATATTTATTAATGAAAATCAAATCATGAATTGCTGGTGTATTATTTACAACTAACAAGCAGTGTACAGAGCAGTGTAGCACAAAACTCAGAAGGCGTGGATGGGAGCTAAACAACGGTCCTAGTGACGCATGCCTTCCACTGAATTATGAATTATTTCCCCATCAACAAATTATTGTGTATTAAAGAAAATTCTTAGCAGCTCCAGGAGTTATAATACTAAGGGGTAGCATAGCCATTGCTTAGGTGATGAGCTTTGTAGGTCAAAACACAAGGAAGGCCACCTCTGACCTGGGGCAGCCTCTAAATAAGGCTATGCTAGGGCTGCTAAACCAAAGTGTCCACTCCTGGAGGGGATCTACATTAGTATATGAAACGTTGTTTTTACAGTCATTGAATGTTTTGTTTTTGAACCATTTAAAACGTAGCAGTTTTTAAAACATTTACTTACTTTTCTCTTTCCGTGGGAATGCATTCCTTTTGGCTACACTAAGAAAAGAAATCCGTTTGTTCTTTTTCCCTGTCTGCCAATTTCCCCTCCCACTTCCTCTTCTGTCCGAGAATCCTCCACTTACAAACGATCCAGCAAGCAGCCTCCCAAAAATGAAACTAAAAGTGTTTGCAAAAAAGAGGCTTGAAAGAAAAAAAATGGCTCCAACTTTGGGCACGGAAATTACATAAACATGCCCCCCCCGGAATGCGATTGGCTAATTAAGAACTACAGGAAACCCATTTAAAGACTAGCCTTTTCCGGCAGGCCTATCCAGATCAATGTTAAATCATGAATTTTTAAGATGTATTGATTCCTGTTCTAATGTTGTTCCCCGCCTTAATCCAAAGGGAGGGGCGGGTAAGAAATAAATATTATTATTATTATTATTATTATTATTATTATTATTATTATTATTATTATTTAATATTATGAAATCGGCCACATCATACCAAATAGAACGACTTATTTCAGAGAAGTTCGAAATAAAAACCAGAGAACAGACAACAATAAAACGTCACAAACTGAACGTCATGTGGCGAAATACTACCAAATGCACACTTAAAAATGGTAAGACACATTCTAACTTGACTAGTGTAGATCCCCTCCTATTCTAGGCCAAAGGAATAGTTTTAGGCCACCCTAGTTTCATATCTCCCCTGTTTGACATCTGGGTGATGTCATCGTTCATGGAGCACCATATCATGGTTGCTGCTTCCCCCATGACAGCCTATTCTGTCTTCTTCCTCCACTATGTCATGGATTCCCTGTCTTTGTCTGGGAGGACTTGGTAAAGTGCGGATGCTTCCAAAGCTTCTACAACTAGAAATCCCAACTATGACTGAGAACTCTACATTTTCTCACCAACTCTTGATCCGTTAACAGTTGCATATTAAAATAGTATGACCATAAGAAAAGGAGGACGGGGCTCGTGTATCTTTAACAGTTGTATAGAAAAGGGAATGTCAGCAGGTGTCATTTGTATGCATGCAGCACCTGGTGAAATTCACTCTTCATCACAACAGTTGAAGCTGCAGGAGCTTTATTAGAGTGACCAGATACAAAAGCTCCTAAAGCTTTAACTGTTCTGATGAAGAGGGAATTTCACCAGGTGCTGCATGCATACAAATGACACCTGCTGAAATTCCTTTTTCGGTATATCTGTTAAAGGTACAGGAGCCCTGTCCTCTTTTCCATATGGTCACCCTAGTATAACTGGTCTCCTCCACACAAAAGTAACTCAATTCTTAGGGGCTGTCTTCATGGTGCTGGGTTGGCGCCACCTCCCTCTTCAACCCCACGCTTTCTCTCTCTCAAGGTGGCATCAGGCTGAGGAGGGAACACAGGGTTCTGGGCAGCCATCCAGGTCCCGGAGTTGCCCCCGCCCTTTTCCTAGTGGAAGGCAACCAATTGCTGGTCATCTTCCACCAGATTCCACCTCTGGGTTCACCCAGGATTGGCTCCGGAGTGACGTCACACACCGAAAGTGCCATGTTGATGTCACTCCCTTTGAAAAAGTCTGGGTAAAAACCTGACTTTTCCATATCGCAGCATCGTGGGGAAGCCCCATTATTATTATTATTATTATTATTATTATTATTATTATTATCATCATCATCATCATCATCATCATCATCATCATCATCCCACCTCTCCATCTGGATCGAGGCAGGGAACAACAGTAAGTATAAAATACATTAAATACTGATTAAAAATATAGTATACATTGTTAAAACATCCTAAAAACATCCTAAAAGCATACTAAAATTCCACTGGATACACCTACCAGAAGAGATCCATCTTTATAGCTTTCTGGCAGGTCATTGTGCAGTCTGGGAGCAGCAGAAGAGAAGATCCTCTGGGTAATACCTGTCAGCCTAATTTTGGCTGGCTGAAGTAAATTCTTCCCAAAGGACCTGAGTGTGCAGGGTGGATTGTATGGTAAAAGGCGATCCCGCAGGTAGCCTGGACCCAAACCATGTAGGGCTTTAAAGGTGATAACTAACACTTTAAACTTTGCCCGGAAACTAACTGGCAGCCAGTGAAGAAATTTTTCAGACTGGCGTAATGTGGTCACCCCTAGGTGTACCGGTGACCAGCCTGGCTGCCATATTTTGAACTAATTGAAGTTTCTGGACTAAGCACAAAGGTAGCCCCATGTAGAGCACATTGCAGAAGTCAAACCTCAAAGTTACCCTTCTTCTGACTCTAGGAAGGGGTGCGTATCAGCCGAAGCTGATAGTGGGCACTCCTGGCTGTCACATCTAGCTGGGCTGTCATTTGGGACGACGGATCCAGAAGCACCCCTAAGCTGTGAACACAGTCTTTCAGGGGGAGTATAACCCCATCCAGAACTGGTTGACACACCTCCAAACCAAGGTTGTGGCCTTTGACTGTGACTGTAGTGACTGTGAAGCTGCGCTTGCATCGTCTCACCGACGTGGCGCAAATCCACAGTGACTCTGGGGCTTTCCCCATATATAGGGCCCCCCTAGAGTGGCAACAGTGCCTCCTGCTGCACATGACTGCCCCAAGGGCTATCCTTGCTCTCCAGTTCTCTGCAATACAGGTGGGTGGGGCCCAGCAAGGAGAGGTCCGTAATTTCAAGGGGGAGAGGAGAATTCCATCCAGCTCAGCTGAGAGCGGCTGCAATGCAAATAGAAAAATGGTAATGTAGAAGGGGCAATTAAGCAGGCTTTCTGGCAGGCCCAGCCAGGCAGCACTGCAACCTGTTAGACCCTCAATTTAGTACAGGGGCATAGACTTCTCAATCTGGGGAGGGTGTGCATGGGTCTAAGCTTTGAAAAGGTGGGTAGGCTTATTTGTTTACATTTATGTATATATTTCTATTCTGGAAACTAACCTTCATCCACAATGGATCCCAGAATGTTTAAAGCCACATATTAAAATAACAAGTACTCAACAAAAATATTACATTTTAATTATAATATTATGATAGTTTATACACTACTCCACCATCCATATTCCTATGCAATATACCAGTGTTCTTCAAACTTTTCTTCCCATGACCCAGTGCAATAATATCACATACCCTCAAGACCCTCTTCCTGCGTTTAGTCTGAAAATGTCTGACATGTAATATGCTTTTGAGTCATTAGTCAAGATATACTGTATTAATTTCAGGAGATTCTTTATAATTAAGTAAGTCCCAGTGAGCTCTCTGGAAATTAGACCTAAAAGCTCCACCACACCAGCATTATAGTCTGCTGTCACAGTGAATTGCATGCAAAGGACTCAGATGATGTCGACTATGTCCTGCTGTCATTGCGGATTCCCCCCCCCCCCCACTTAGTGACGTATTTTGGCAGGGGGAAAGTCTGGTTCTTCTGGTAAAGTGAAAGCACACTGCTCAAACTTCAATGTGTCAGTTGAAGTCCAACTTCTCTGCTGCTCACGGTGACTTCTGCTCACTTCCCAGAATTCCTCGGCAGCATGCAAATTATCCCCACCATCTCAGATCATGTAGATGTTGAGGTTGCAAGACGCATTTCCATGAATGCGTGCATTTCCTCTGTATAACAATTTTTTTAAATTCACATTTACTGCCATATAATTATGGGTAGGTTGCTGCCTGAAGCTTGATCCTTCACATGTTTTCTCAGATGAAATTTGTTGGGACTTTTTTCCATGTTAATGTGAGGAAAGATGCACGCTTTACAAGGGTAGATTCACTCCTTATGTACACTCACTTTTGGGGGCTTAACATCCCACCCATCCCAAACATGCATAGGACTGATGGCTAAATGTCACATTGTTTTTAGCCAATGAATGAAGTCATAGCAATGTTCAACACACCCACTATCTGGGGTCATCCTTGTTAGGAAGTAATTGCAGCCTCATAATAAAACAATTTAGAAAACCCATTTTGTGTAGCCAGAGTTGGGTAGTAGTGTGTCTACCAACACCAAAAAAGTAGCAGCAAAGACAAGAGTTCATGATCTTCCTAATTCATGTCTTATTATAAAATATATTTTTCCTGAGTTTATAATTTTTTAAAAAAAACATTGACACTGATTGGGTGTGCATGATCACAGGGGGGAAATAAGCTATGGTGCCTTATTTTCCTTCCCCACATGTGCTGGTGGCAAGTTAGTTGCCTAATTATTATAATTATCCTTGCTGGGCACAGGTTATCATGATGTCCAAATCCAGCGAGGGTGTGTGTGGGGAGTGGGTTATAGACCATGCTGAAAGCCATGGCTTGTTCTAGATCCTAGGAGTGGACTGCAAGCTAAGCAGGTCACCCTGCCCCACCCCAAAAATAACTGCCCTTCAGCCCTGTAATAGGCCTTTGGCCCAAATTTATGCTAGGGCTCACTAGTTCAAGAATATGTTTAGAATACCAGGACTGGCTTCTAGAATATATAAAATAATGATAAAATGCCCCTGAGCATGTCAGAAGTGCTTTCCCCCTCACTGTTGATTTCCCCTACATTTTACAGCCACAGCAGAGAATTAGTGTGTCCTAGGTGCGTTCTTAATTAACACAGGGCAATTACTGTATTTCTTCAATTCTAAGACACACTTTTTCCCCATCTCTAAAAACAGGGTGCGTCTTAGAATTGCAGGTGCGTTTATTATTTCTTAGAATCAAAGCTTTTTCTCTGTTGATGGTACTGAAATTAGTGTGCGTCTTACAATCGATGGCGTCTTAGAATCGAAGAAATACTAAGCCCAACAAACCTGGCTAGTGCTTAGCACAAACTGACTGTGGACTTGGCAAAGAATATGCTTCAGAACCTTCTACAGTACAGAAGATTCTCAGCAGATACATAAACGTATCTTTGCATAAAGGCAGAGTTTGAAAACCACTGTGATGTGATACCCACACCTGTTTGATTTTAAGGGCAGATTGAAATCAAGTTAGTCATGGCCTAAGCCCCAAAACAAAAAAATAGATGTACTCTCAACATGGTTAAGTCTGGGTCAACCTATACTTTGATATGTGGGGGCATGTACGTCATCACTTGTGAAGTGTAATGCCACAAGTTTGAGAATTGGGAAACTATGGCATGCACCTCTGATAGGACGTTCATGTGTGAATTTGCCCTAGGAGAGTGTAAATTGTAGAACTGAATCAGCAACATCTAGCAAAGTTTATGGCTACATCTCTGATTGGAATATCTCTGAGTTAGATAGTTGGACTCCACCCCCTTTTCCTCACTGGGCTTCAAATGTATTGGCACTTACATGTTTGTAGTAATCTGAAAAAAAAATGTATTTCCTGTATAACTTATCCATTAAAACGGTTTAGAAAAAATATAAGAAATTAATGGTTTACAATAATCATTTTAAACACTTGAAAGCTAACCTGGGGACCTTCGCTGTTCCATGAATAACTTTTGCCTATGCCTAAAATTGGTTTTTGAGTTTTATTTAAAATTCAAATGTCTGATGTTCTTAAACAAATGATATTTGAAGGGAAAAAAATCAGCCTCCAACATCTGCAGATTATGATTAGCATTTTGAAATAGACTGCTTGAATTGAACAAGGATGAATGCTGCCAGTCTCCTTTTATTCACTCAGTTTATTTAATGAAATGCTAGAGGTCAACCCTTTGTCCTTAAATTAGTTACTATAAAAATCTTTTTGTACTTTCCTACTTGTTATGATGTCTTATAAGCAGAAGAAAAGGTTGCCATTAATTATGCCTTTGTTGAATATGGATAGCTATTCAGAGTTAGTTAGACAGTTTCAAACAAAATTAGCATCGAGCAACTCTTAGGCCGGCGTTAGGTTGGTTATCAAGAATTTTTTTTCCCCTAAGAGAATGCTCTTCTGCAAGTGTGTATTATCTAATATATTCAGCTTTCAGTTGCTAATTTTTTTTTCCAGATGAAGATGGGCTTAATTGAGGTTGTGCTTTTAAGTTTGTAGAGCTCTTCAACGTCTCATACAAAAGCATCTAGAGGCTTTTCATTTGTCTTGAGTATGTTTCAGATGTACAAATATTATTTACTTTAAACTCTAAATCAAAAGGCATACTGTAACTATTTTAAATAAAACATTACTCTTGCCTGAATATATATATATATATATATATATATATATATATATATATTACACACACACACACACACACAGAAGATCCTTTCCCCATTATCTCTTAATAATGTATTTGGAAGGATTTTGTCTTAGAAATTATAGCAAATAATAGTTTATAACAGCTAGTTTGTAACAGACATTTAACACAGTAATTTTCCTGTACTAAAATTAAGATAAAGCTGCAGTTTCATGCTTCTGTTAAGTGTCATTTTGAACAAGGATTTGAAGATCTATCTGGTTCAGTTTCCCAAAAGGTCCATATATTAATATAGTGAGATAGTACAATAACACTCGCTTGTTATATTAATTTTCAGTGATTTTAAACATTTGGGTACCAGCCAATGTTCTATCTAATTTTCTTTTTTGTAATTCAATTTGATTTCGGTGTCAGACTGGAAGCTACCAGCTAGTTGGGCTCTTGCCCTGTGCATAAGGAGTTTGAGTATCAAGGCATAATCCTTTCAGCACATTTCTGAGGAACAAAATTGTATTGGTTAGTAATGACTTGTTGTGTAGTGTTAAAGTCAGATAATAAAGGGCTTGATACTTTAAAAAAAACCAATAGAAAAGGGAAAAAAGAAAAAGCTACTAGGCAGGCAACTTAGAAGATAATTAGGAAAAATAATATGAAAGCACTGTGCTAGCAGAGGATTAATCTTGGCCATTGTATATGTAAATGAGCATTTTGAAATATAAAGTGTATACCTAATTTTTTCTTCTTCAATCTCCTTCCAATGCTTCTCTTGGATTAGCTGCTTTTCTCAATCAACATTCCATATACTTGGAGATGAGACTGTAACCTTGTAATGCTTTTAGGTATAATGTACGTTTCTCTCCCCACCCCCTACCCCTTACACACATCACATTTTAAAGGCGAGGTTCTAATGACCTTGTGAAGAAGGGATCCCAAGTCAGCCTTATTATGATGGTGTCTCCTTGAGCAGAACCTCTGAAATATGTGAGGGTGAGACCTTTTGGTATGCACAATTCCTTTAGTTATCTGTAATTATTTTATTAAGATGGATCACAGGGATAGAGGAGGGAAAGAAAGGGGGAAAGTAGCATTTAATGAACCTGTCATAAATGCCTATTATAACTTGGAAAGAAAAATATTTTATAAATCATCCATATAAATGTCTGTATTTCAATATGCATCTAAAGCATGTTACTGAAATAAAATTCAATTTCATTTAGCAATGAGACAATACTACTACTATTACTACTACTAATAATAATAAAGATGCTGTGGCAAAGTTGGGCAAAGAGGTTTGCACATGTATGAAAAAATGAAAAACTTACTATAACATCCACCCGTGTCTCATCTTAACGTCTCCTACCAAAATATTAAAATGAAGTCAGAAATAGATCTCATGCGATCCTTAGACTGGTGATGTATTTGATAAAGAAAATATTGGGATAATTTTATTAATGAAGTGCACTCATTGTGGCAAACTGATTTCACTCTGTTACTTAAAAAGCACTCACTCACATCGTATTTCTGTATATTGCTGGAGGATGGTAACAGGAGGAATGCAGCAGCCTTCATCCTACATGCTGGAACAAATTATAAATTTAGTAGACCATTTAAAAAAATCTTCAGGGGTCAATTCTCCACTTGTGCCTTGTCTCTTCAGCAAGTGCTTTTATGGTTCTCTCTAATATATAGGATTTATCTTCAGCCATGTGAAGAGCTTTTAAATTTAATCCAGCTCTAGAGTAGCAATTTGTTGCCACAGCTTTAAAATAAGATTTTCTTTTAACTTTTTCAAGATGCAGACACTTTTGTCTAGGCAGTTTGAAAATGAAATGTTAGTTTGGATGTATGTGCATGCTGTCTGTTGTTCTGGAAATCAGACACACTTAAAATATGGATGTGCATTGTTACAAGGATGAAATGTAATTGTCTAAGAGATTGTTTAAAATATTATACTCTATACTCAAGAATTCTCCAGATCGGTTTACATATACACGCATGTACAGACTAACAATCTGAAATTTTAGAAGATGTTAAAGTCATTGTCACCGTTTTTATCCTTACATTTTTAGATAATTATTTTTTAGAATTTTAAACCTTGTTATCTTTTTTTTTTTTAATGAGGCTTTTCTCTATCTTCTGCGATTTGTGGCTTGAGCAATTTGTAAACACAATTTCTACCAATTAATCTCCACTGAAATATAGTTTAGGCAAACATGTGGAGTGTTTAACTATAATGGATATGATGTGGTAGCCATTTTTAAAATTGCTACACCATCTTTGTCAATCAAATATATGAAGTTCTCTAAATACACATTTTGTCTAAGCATAAAATGGCATCCTGTTTACTACGAAAGAGGAAAACCATAACAATAGGAATGATCTCTTAAAACTGAAAACTTTGAGCACAGATTATTGATAGACAATTAAGAGGAGAGCTTTGGTAAATTAAAAAAGCTAGCTAAAAATGATAGATAACTTTTGCAGAATATTAATAACATTTTTGTTCTGGATACAAAATTGTTTCTGGGAAATAAAGTCAGAGGTACAAGGGATCTTTTCTCTAGCTATATAAAAATGACTTTTCATAAATAAAGATGTCAAAGCCCAAATATTAAAAGGTAGGAATAGCTGAGGCAACCTTCATGTTATATAACAAGACATTGTACTACAGTATGCTGTATTATTGCAATAAACTTCTCTGATGCAAGAAGTAGCTCTAGGACCTAATAACATTTACTTACTTGACTACCATTATGCAGTGTCTGATTGATTTGCCTATGTACAAATATACGTGTATACATGGTATACACATGCACCCATCCTCACTGTATGTTTTCACAGAATAATGTACAGTATTACATTTTATATGTTAAAGAAAAGAAAAGGGGAAAACAAATAAACTAAGAAATGTACAGTTTAGGTAAAACAACAATCTGGGGGGGGGGGAAATCCCCACATTCTTTCATGGGGGGAAATAACTTTTCACAGACATTTCTGCTTTTTCTGCTTATCAATATCATACTTTAGTGATTTCCTTCAACAAAGCATTACCGGTGCAAGAATAGGAAAAATATACACCCAGTGTTTGATATAACTAAAAGAGCCTTGTGTTGTAGCAGGTATAAATTGCAACTGAAGGGGGTGGGGTGGGGGAAATCTAAACCTTAACAGTCAAAGGAATGCTAAGTGAACATTTTAACTCTATTGTTTAAACTCAGGAACGTACAAAAATCTTTCACATCTATTTATCATGTAGTTATTTTAATGTAAACATTTGCCCGTTTAGATGAAGTGTTTTCATTATTAAGCTAATTTCAACATGTTTCAGATAGACTGATGAGTAAGAAGCAAAGCACTTGCTGATGAGAAACGAAATCCTGTCTTGGCTCGGTCTGCTGTCAGATACATCTTCATTAGTTTTTGTCATTCACCGATGGCAAATGCTGTATAAATGAGATGACGATCAGGTCCGCCTTGATAACTTGCCTTATCTCATTAGTTTTCACATCAAAGTTAATCAGCAATGTGAATTGTAATTGCTGTAAGAGACAATGCAATAGATCACTGGGCCCTTTTTCCCCCCTGTATGGCATCTTGAAACATCAGCAGGCTGGTGAGCGGAGATAGGCTCAGGAAGAAAATGATGTGGGAAGCATAATAAGCAAGCTGCTCAGAATTAATGAGCTTACCCAATAAGAAAAGAATAACCAATCAATGTGAGCTGGGCAAATATAATTTAGGAATAATTGCTTGATTGGTTGTCTATAGTAGACTGATTTGACCACACACAAGGATTAAGAATTAAGATGTCAAGGGAAAAAAAATTGGCAACGAAGGTCTTGTAATTTTTGTTTCTTTTTCCTTTGCTGCTGAAGGAGACGGGCATTTGATATGTTATTCCCCAAGAATGAAAACATGAGCTACACACACACAGTGTCCCTCTCCTTTATGGTTCCCATTTAATTAAGGGAGCCTTTTCAAACCTCAGTGGTGATATTTCTCTATGGGGCATTACAAATAAACAGGCTATGTTTTTAGGAGAGAAAATAAGAGTACTACATGTGTGAATGTAGAAGCATTGATATAAATATTACTTTGTAACTACGTCAGAGAAAAGATTTTTATTTTGTTTTATTGCTAAATACTGTATTTGGTCACATTTGCAAAATACAGCAATTATAATGTGAAACCAGAAAGTGATTCTTGCGCTACCTGTCCTTTTAGTATAATTTCCCCCCAGCCTTCACCAATTACTATAAAATAGAACCCTTATATTCTACTGTCTAAACTATTGGGAAGGTTCTGCCAGAAGGTAAATTTGCTTTGATCTACATTACACCTAATTGAGTCACCACCAATGTCTCTATCCTAACATCAAGAAATGTGAAAATGTTAGATTATTTCACTGGGGATTAAACCTAATTTTCGCGTGTTCTGCATTAACCTATTAGGCTGACTCATCTGCATTGCTAATGTAGCCCAGGCAGCTGTCACTGCTAGAGAAAAACATGATCATGCAATCCTTGAATGAATGATTCCAGCTCTGATTAGTGTTAGTGAAGTTAGCTGAGCCCTAGTGATAAGGAAAGAAAATTCCCAGGTTGCCAATAGCTTTGAAAATTATCAGACTGTAGGCAAAAAAATTGCACCTCCCGACTCACAGGCTCAAGTCCAAATGGAGAGATGAGTGACATTATTTAAAGCTGATGCCTATTAAGGCTAACAAAAAATTATGCCCTGCATAAATGTGTTTGTTTCTTTTAGAAAGAACTAATGCAACAGATACATATTATTAAAATGCTAATAGAAACAAGCTGAAATAGAAAATGGGACAGTTTACCTTTACTCCATTAACATTTTTAAATGATATTTTGACAGAACGGCACATAACAAGGATGTTAGAAAGCGCTATATTGCTTTTTAAAAAATGTTTCCATGTAATTTACATATTTGCTGTTACTTTAAGTCCTGTCCCACCCCTTTCGTGGTCTATTATTGAAGAAGAAAACAAGACAGGGAAATACTATTCACATATCTTCTGTTATCTTCCATCATCGAGTTTAATTGCAATATGTATATTGCTATATATTACTGTGTAGGAAGTGCCGTTGTAATCTCAAGGCTTCTGTTATATCTTTCCATCAGATTTAAATAGTAAGAAAACAACAATAACACATCTCCTTGAGATGTGAACATTTTTAGAACGAGTTAGCCTCCTAGCAATGGAACCAGGAGCCAATTTAATCCGATTAGTACCTCCCAACAATAGATGTGCCTAACCCATTGTGGACAAAAGCTTTTACTTTATTTGTTTCTATTAGCCAAGCAATCTCCACCATCAGAAAAGTGGGATTTCACCCCCATCAGATTGCTGAGGCAATCAACAAAAAACAAATTTGAGAAAATAGTCGAATGTGTCAATATTTATCTTTTGGCCCTAATTGTCTGTAAAGAGGACTTGTTGAGTGTGCAAAGTTTACTGCACTGGTTTATCTATGTGCTATTGATTCTTCCTATTGTTTGGGTTTAGTGGTAGCTGCTCATAGTGTAACAAGAAGGGCAGCAGCAACTGCAAAAGAATAATAGAGGTATTTTAAAGGAAAAGCACTTGGACTTATAGACCAAACTATAATCCTAGACAGAAAAAAATATATTAAGAAGTTTAAATAGAAACCTCCATCTCATTCAGGATTAATCTCAGAAGCTACATTTGTATGTAACTTTTATAACACATTGTACAGAATCTTGCAGTAGCTTTTACATTAACCATTTCACTTCTGCAGGTTCCTTGCCCAGTTCCAGGGAGTTCCACCGCTTTCCCTCTGATTTGCTGCTTGTTCTGTGGAAAAAAATGTTGTGGTCATTATCCCATACACCCTTGTAATGAGTAAGGAGCATGAATGATGTTCCTTACTCACTGAAGGGACATTTAATCAAACTATTTCTATCCAAGAGAAAGCTGTTCGTGTGAATTTCAGAACCACTTCTACTTCCTCTTTATTTGGAGGAAAGGGTCATTGGCTGCAATCCAGTTCAATTTAATTACAAATTATCATGCAAAGCCATGACTGGCTGTGGATGGGGGCTGTCCTCACATGCATCAAAGAACAAACAAAAATTCATCCAATCAGTTCACTGGGGCCCAGATTTGTTCAGTGGGGCCCGGACCACCACAATTTGAATCTGTTGTATGCACAGTAGCCTGTTACTATATGAAGACTTCCCTTTCTCGACTGAAGTTACAGTTTTCAATGAAACTTAGTTGAAAGTGTGCATAGGATTGCAGCCCCCACTGATTTGACAGGTAACCACTAGTGCAGGAGCCTTAGGTGCAAGTGCCCTACCTTTACTTCCTGTTCATGTGCAATAATGTCATATTCAAAACAGCCTTCACATCTCCCCCACCCAGGCGATGTACAAGATGCCTCTATGCTAGGAAAATGCTCATCTGCTTATTGGTAAGAAATGCAAATGCTATTTTTCTGATCTGGCTCTGTTACACTTGAGCAGAAAGCATGGCAAGTGGGCATATCTTCTTGGCACATGGAGAGATGACACTCTTAGAAAGGAAGACTGTAAAAGGATACCTTAAAATAGGGAGGCATGAAAGAATTGTACAATCACAATGTCAACTTTAGATTGATGGAGTGCAAAGGGAATAATAGTTTTGAGAAGCACTAAGATTTTATGGCCTCCCTCTTTTAGGCCATAGCTAGACCTAAGGTTTATCCCTGGATCATCCAGGGGTCAAACCTGTTCATCTAGGTGACACACAGGGGATCCAGTGCTCAGGCAGGAGTGACCCCTGGATGATCCCAGGATAAACTTTAGGTCTAGCTGTGGCCTTACTGTACTGGGTCACATAGGCCCTTTCTACAGGCATGGCTAGACGGGGTGATATCCCGGTGATCGCCCTGGGATCATCCTTGTGCATCCACATGATGCACAGGGGATCCCGGGAGCAGGGAGGGATGATCCCTCCCTTGGGCCAGGATATATCGCCCTACCCTTTTAGCCCACTTGGTCTCAGGATTATCTCAAGACTGCAGAATGTGTGGCTAGGCGTGGAGGGTTGTCCCGGCTCCTCGTGAGTAACTGCGAGGAGCTGGGACCCAGGTAACCTCAGGAGCTCTGTGCCCATCAGGGGTGGGGTGGGGGGAGTGGGAAAATGTATTTTTGCGGTCGTGCGCTCCTTCTTTAATAAAAAATGGCGGGTGCAACGTTTTCTTCCTCCTGAGATGCCACGCGCTGCGTGTAGACAGAGGGGGAGATCTCATGATAACCATATCACGAGATCCTCCCTCCGTCGTGCTAGACCCAGTAGGGCTAGCCATGGCCTACGCCTAAGGGTTAACCCAGGAAAATAAAGGGATCGTTCCTGCCTGCTCCCGGGATCCCCTGTGTGACATTTGGATAACGGGCTCAAGTTAAAGGAAGCCAGATTCCGGCTGGACATCAGGAAAAACTTCCTGACTGTTAGAGCAGTGCGACAGTGGAATCAGCTACCTAGGGAGGTTGTGGGCTCTCCCACACTAGAGGCATTCAAGAGGCAGCTGGACAACCATCTGTCAGGGATGCTTTAGGGTGGATTCCTGCATTGAGCAGGGGGTTGGACTCGATGGCCTTGTAGGCCCCTTCCAACTCTGCTATTCTATGATTCTATGATTCTATGGATGCACAGGGACGATCCAGGGACGATCCTCAGGAAAAAGGCAGGTGTAGAAATTGCCATAGTCCCAGTTTGCACTTGCATGGTCATCACTTGATGACTGCAACAGCAGTAGCATGAATGAGCCATCAAAAATATTAACCTCACAGATACAATATTCGTATCAACTCCCATCACTTATAACCCAATGCATTTCACACTATTAGCTGCAATCGTGATTGGTGCTCTTTGAGGCTTGTGAGATGGAGCCAAGAGGCAGAGCAGTCTTTTGAACCCCCAGCAACCCATACTATAGAAAAGGGAATCTGAGTCACATGTACAGGGCTCATACTTGGTCCCTAAAGTCCCTAAAACTCCCTAAACAGAAACAAAGCCCCTAAAAGTCCCTTTTTTAATCCTAGGTCCCTAAAGTCCCCCAAAATGGGTACATGATTATTTTTTTGAATAATAAATGTGAATTTTTATGATTTTCAGTATATATTTTTAGGCAAGTTGCAGCAATTCAAGCCTGATGTCTTTAAAAATTGTTAAATTTCAACCTTTCAACCTTTCGTCCCGGGTACGATGTTTTATTTCACAGTTTTTTGAATGTTTTCTTGTGGCAACATGTTGACTAATTTTTTTCAAAACCTTTGGTAACATTTATTTTAGAGTCACGAACAATACATAACACTTCAGTGTCACTTATAATTTTTGCCCATGTCCCGATTTGATGTCCAAGTGAATCCTTTTGTAGCAACCAATCTTTACTAGGACGGCACTTCCCCATTTAACAAAGTTAACCTTTTGACCTGTTTCTTTTTGTATCTTCTCCAAGCACCTATAACAAAACAAAACAAAACCTTAGCCCTTCAATAACCTAACAGTCTCGGGATGGAAAAATCACAAGAAGTGGCCAAGGGACACCAAGGCCGTAGCTAGACCTCAGGTTTCTCCTGGGATCCTCCAGGGTTCGCCCCTGCCTGAGCCCTGGATCCCCTGTGTGTCACCTAGATGAACAGGTTCCACCCCTGGACGATCCAGGGAGAAACTTTAGGTCTAGCTATGGCCCTACAGGAAAGAAGAAAGGTTACAGCTACCACAAGAAATGGAAGAAATTCCAACCAAAGAGGAAAGACTCCAGGGCAAAAAAAAAAAAAAAAAAAAAAAAAAAAAATTAACAAGAGGAAAGGGCCCTGAAGAGGCAGTTTAACATTGTACCCGGGATGAAAGGTTGAAATTTACCGATTTTTAAAGACATCGGGCCTGAATTGCTGCAAAATATTATACTGAAAATCATAAAAATGCACATAAATTATTAAAAAAAACCTTGTTTTTGGTCCTTTAATATGGCTAAAATAATTGATGAACGTAAAAGCTGAGTTAAAGTTAAAAGACAAGTTAAAAATTGAACTTAAAGAGTTAATATACATTGAAAAGAGTTTTTTAAAAAGTTTTTTGGTTTGACCTTAACTGGCTTAGTGGTAGGGTTTGTGTGTGTGTGTGTGTGTGTGTGTGTGTGTGTGTGTGTGTGTGTTTTAAACATTATTTTCAGTGACGTTTTTGTTGTTTCCATAGTTCTTATGAGGTCCCTATTTTGGTCCCTTTTTTTGACCTGAAAGTACCCTAAAGTCCCTAAAATAGACCTGAATATAGAGTATGAGCCCTGCATGTACTTTAAATTCATAAGGAATCCTCCAAGCCATACTAATATTAATAATATCCTCAGAGGCACACAGAAAAGCATTCTTGGGAACCCAGCAGAAACCCTTTGTAAAAGGGAACACTGAGAGAGAACGCCTACAAAGCTGAGGGTGTGAGGTGTGGGGTGGGATAACCATAATGCTACTACTAATACTAATATCCTCCAGAGCCACACAGAAAAGCAGTCTGAACCGCAAGTTCTGAAAGTATTCAAAATCCACTCCTTTCCATGTCCGCATTACATCCCCCAAACCATTCCTCTTTGCATGTCTATTCAGAAGTCACAGTGAGATGCAGCATCGTACAAAAATTCAGCTTACGTTTGTCAACTCTCGATTATTTAGGAATAAATATGGGCAGCAATTTCCGACAGCATCCAAAAATCCACCCCTTTTCAACTACTACTACTACTAGTAGTAGTAGTAGTCGTCATCACCAGCATAAACAAAGAAACTCAGGCCAATAGAACAGCAGTCTTTGGAACCCAAGGAGGAATGAGGTGGGATAATAGTAACAGCTTTGGGGTGGATTTAACAAAAACATCACCAAATCCCAATAGAGAAGGGTGTTTTTTTAAAAGTCAATGTGCTCTGTTTGAGGAGGATGGAGAAGAAGATCAAAAAAAGGGGGAGGAGCCAGACTCCAAAGTAGTTATCAAGGGTATTAGAAAAGAACTTAGATTCCAAAGCAAATAAGCAAGGCTTTTTTAAAAAAGAAAAGAATGGAACTTAGAACCCAAAGCAGTTAGCAAGGCTTAAAAAGGGAGGCTGAGAATGGAAATCAGTCTCCAAAGCATTTTTTTTTAATGGAAGTCATACCCCAAAGCAACTATCAAGAGTTTAAAAAGGAAAGAAACAGAACTCAGACCCAAAAGCAAGTCTTTAAGAAGCCAAAAGGGAGGGGGAATCCGAGAGATTAAAAAGAGATTTACCCCGCCCTTGGAAATAATTTGGGTGTGTTTGTGTGTGTGTGTGTGTGTGTGTGTGTGTGTGTGTATCTGTCTCTCTCCAAACAATGCAAAAACCTACCTTCTGGGTGAGGGTCTGTATCCAGAAGATAGTTGGACTGACCTCTCTCTCCACACAGTGACACACATAGACACCCCCCCCCCCAAAAGTGTTTTGACAGTTCTTGAGGGAAACAGGAATGGGCTACTGGTTTTCTGCACTCCATTGAGCATCAGTGGAATCAAAATACGAACACTGATTGCATTTGGGTGTTTTCTTTAGCACCCATTTTGTTCCTCTCAGTACCATCTGATTGAGGGGTGTCATTTTTGATGATATTTGACATCCAGGCAGTTCGAGTATTCCCAGCGCACTGTCTGCCTGGTGCTTTTCACTTGTGCTCTCGAGGACAGAACACAAAATTCCACTCTTTTGTATGCATGCACAAGATGTCTGGGAAAGACATATATAATTTTTAAAGTACTGCTGGGGTCTATGTGCTCCATGTGCTCCAGTGCCAGGAAAAAGAGAGAGATTTGTATTTTATCTCTCTCTCTCTCTCTCTTTCTGGAGCTGGCATTTTGGCATGGGGACACAAGTGGGGTGCCATCCTCCTCACCCTAAATGATGGCCTGCCACTAATTAGCTGGCAGTAATCAAGCATACAGTATAGATAAATCAAGTTATACTTGTTAATATACCTTCCAAATTTAACTCAGATGAGTTATCTGGCTCCGGCCGGATCTACACTACTGCTTTAAAGCGCTTTATAACAGTTTTATAGCGCTTTAAAGCAGTTAAAGCGCTTTATAACTGTTATAAAGCGCTTTAAAGCTGTAGTGTAGATCCGGCCTTGGTGTACGTATAGTGGTATTGTACTCTGGGAATGGGTAAACTGCACCCACTAAAAAGCATTGTTTCTGGGAGTTCTGTGTCTATGTTTTAGATCTGTGATGGCATGCATATGTGAACTGAACCTTAATCTGAGCTATTTTCAGACATCTGGCATCTTACCAGTGCATTAAGGCTTGGTTTAGGATTCAGTTTTTGTGGGTTCTTGTGCCGATTATAGCGCCTCCTCTTTATTCTGAACCTCAGATTTCAGTAAGCAATTGCTTTTATCCTTAGTGGATTCCACTTCTTGCCTTGCCTAGGGTGACATCACCTCTTGTAGAACACCTTTGAATTGCTACTCCTCACCCAGCTCTGACACCCCTATATTGGGAACCATTGCTCTTGAGGAACCATTGGTTACAAATAGCATGACTTGCAGATGGTTTCCACCCTGAAGGTATCTGGACAGAGAGGGAAAGCCAGGTTGTACCAGTCTTACAATCTGTATCTTTCCCAGGAAAGCTCTGGATGGACATGATATAAGTTGATTTGCTGCATATCCACAACTAGTATGAGAGAAATGTTTGACTAGCAATTCCAGTGAAATGTAGTTATACTTTTCCCTTTCCATTATGTTTCCACATCTTGGGTCATTGCAAGGTAACTGGTTTCATATTGGGGCACATGGGTGAGGTTTGCATGCCACACACTCCAAAGTTATGTCAGATTAGATTAGCCCAATTGCTGGTGTATGGTTGTGCCAGGAAGCAAAGTATGTTCAACTGCCTGCTGTGAAGGATAAAATGGCATCCCTCCATCCCACATAACAGAAGTTGACCAGAGTGTTGGTTGAATCTCATTTCAACCGTGGCTATGGTACAGCTTCAGCTACCACACCCAAGGGCAGCAAGGTACTTTATGGGGTGCAGCACCCACTGCTCTGTCCCACATCGTCTTACTGCTGCCCTGCTACATCTGCTGTTTGAGGCAGCAAATACACTCTACCTAATGGTAGGGCTGGCCCATCAAATCCTTTTTAACTATGACCCTGTTCAGATGACGTGCTAAGCCATGGTGGCTAAACATTTTGAGCTAAGCATAATTGGCCCGTTCAGACAACACACTAGGCCATGGTTAGGCTGCTAACCCTTTTGCAGCAAATGGTTAGTGACCATGTTTAAATCGTGGTTATGTAGCCAGCATGGTTAGGAACAGTTCATAAGGCATGCTAAGCCATGGTTCACTGACACGCTAAGCCATAATGTTTAGCTCAAAATGTTTAACCACCGTGGCTTCTCGTGTCATCTGAACAGGGTCTATGGCTTAGTGTGCTGTGTGAACCATTCTTAACCATGGTGACTACATAACCATGGTTTAAATGTGCTCACTAACCATTTGCTGCAAAAGGGTTAGTGGCCTAACCATAGCTTAGCATGTTGTCTGAACAGACCCTATACCTAGCGATACAGTAGGGTGAACTGGGGGAGGAGGGAACAAAGTAATTTTAAATTACTCTCCCCATCTTCTTAATTTGCTTTTTAGGTACAAAATCAACCACAGTATAAAAATATATCAAGCAATCTACAAAGACTATTGAACATCCTAGAAGGCTTTTGGAATTTACAGGTTAATAATGAACAGAGTTCCTGCAAAAACCTTTTCATCACTGATTTAACATCAAAGTATTATGAGAGCTTCTACAAAAGATGAATTTCCCTTTCAGTCACTGATTATACTGTTCACCAATTTTTATAGTTTGGGTTGAACTGATAATATGTTTATTAAATCGAAATCTGTTGTATAATCTGCAAAGTTTGTAGACATCAAAAATTTCTCACCAATAAATTCACTTTATTTGCAGTGGTACAAAGAATGGTTTGTGCAATGGCAGCTAAAGGAGCACCCTGCATTTGCCAAGTGGAGTTTTATCATGCTCCACCCACTTACTCTGTGTATCAGTATCAGTCAACCCTAGGCAGCAGCAAATACCCTGTCAATTGTATGATTTATTACTGACTGAAGGCCCTATTGGGGGGGGGGGAGTCTCTGGAAATGTGGGGACATGAAAGTCATATTGAGATGTATATAAAGCACTCACTTAGAAATCAGTAACCCTGCACATCTTCAGCTGAACTGAGGAGTTACATTCACTTCTGGCCTTATTTGCTAACACAGGCCTTTGCTAGACCTACCTGAAAGTCCGGTGGTGAAGAGGGGAGAGCCTGCGATGCAACTATCGTGGGCTCTCGATGTAGTCTACACCTCAGGTGCAACGAGGTCAAGAAAGGACCCCGTCGTGTTCACCATTTTGTTTACTCTCTTAAAAGGCCGGCTGCAAACAAGTGCAGCAGCGGAAAGTTAAGGGTTTTTTTTTTTTAAAAAAAAAAGGTTTCCCCACTCCCCCCTGGCTCCAATCTCCCCCCCGGCTCTGATCTCCCCTCTGGGCTCCAATCTCCCCCTGATCTCTCCCTCTGACCCGATGGGCCCAGCGCTCCTGTGGAGCTCTGTGCCCCGTGCATGGCTTCTCCCAGCTCCTTGTGAGTAATCGGCTGAAGCCGGGAGAAGCCATGGAACAGGCTACACGCGCGCGGTCTTGAGACCATGGGAAATACTGGGCTACAAGTGGAGACCGTTACCCCGGGGCAAAAGAGGGTTGACCCCTGCCTGACCCCAGGATCCCCTGTGCGTCATTTGGATGCACAGGGGTGAGCCCAGGTGTCAGCCCGGGCTAAACCCTTAGTTTAAATCAGGAGCAGGGACCCTATGGCCTTCCAGATGCTGTTGGACTCTAAGCCCTATCAACTACAGGCAGGATGGCCAATGGCTGGGGATAATGGGAGTGGTAGTCCAACACTATCTGGAGAGTCACAAGTTCCCTGTTCTTGATCTAAACTAAGTTAGTCATATTTTAGTTCCATTGTTCCAAATCCACCTGGAGGATTGCATGGTTGAATGCTCCTTCTCAACAGCGACAGAAGTATAGAACTAAAAAGATGGCAACTAGGGTAGAATTCTTCTCTTTGACATGTTAGATTTCTATGTGAAAGCCATTTAAAAAAAGAAAAGAAAAAGTGGGGAGCCTATTCAGTCGTGCTCTATCTCCGAGCTGCAGTCTGAAATGAGACTGCCTAGAAAGACTTGTTGCCACGTGACAAGCCACGTGCCTAGAAAGCCTCTCGGTCAGCAATGTTTGCCTCAGGGAAAGCTGGTGCGGGATTTGATGAGAATTTCCGCAGCTGGCGCCATTTTTGTTTTTCTTTTGTTTGGTTAGGTGCAGTGGGGGCCTTGCATTCATTGCTCAGCACTGCTCAAACCTGCAATTAGAAAAATATAAGGTGAGGACAGTAAAATGTAATTGGGGGGAGAGAGAGAGAGAGAGAGAGAGAGAGAGAGAGAGAGAGAGAGAGAGAGAGAGAGAGAGAGATTTTGCCTTAGATGATAAGTAGCCAACTAATTAAGAGAGAGAGAAATTAAGAAGAATTTAATTGTATGTTATGTTGATTCTTTAAGACCATTTGAAGGAAACAGAGGGAATTCCGAATTATTTAACAGTGGTGGAGCCTGTGGACTCACTCTCCCGGTGTAAGTTCCATTGAGCTCAGTGGAGCTTATTTCTCAGTAAAACTGCATAGGCTTGTCCTGTTAAAATTTCACTGGAACAAAACATCGTGAAATATTCTGTGGGTCAGTCATGCATTGATAGGAAGGTAAGAAGGAATGCAGACTTTTCATTGGTAAAAAAATCCTTTTTGTTGTTTCAAAATGACATCTGAAGTGGGGACACATGAACAAGCACAGTGGCCATTTCCTTTGTTTGTTAACAAAGATGGTCTCGTGATTTGTAGGACTTTTTTCTGTCTAAACATACATAGGATTGCACCTTAAGATTCCATCATTATGCCAGGGATGCTGAAACCAGGGGTACATCTCGATGAAGGCTTTGCCCCGTGGTGGATTCAGAGTGGAGGCAGACATAACAGTCAAAAACAACCAAGAAAAACACACCTACCTCATTAGCAATACCTAATGACAAAAATGTTGCAGAAAAGGAAGAGGAAGAAGAGAGAAAAATGTCACCACTGGCAATGGAAGATAAAGAACTATGGTAACAGGAAAAAGTTACAATTATTCTGTTAGACACATCAGTCACCAGCATCACATCATTTTTTTTTCAACAGAAACCCTTCAGAAATTAGGCCTACCAAAATACATGCACACCAACGTCAAGAAAGCAGTCATACTTAAAACATGTTCAATAGTCAAGAAATATCTGAATCAGTAAAAGACAGCATGATTTAGCAAAGCCCATCATGTTCATCGAGAAAAAACGCAACAAGCAAGAAAAGAGAGATAGATGATGATAATAATAATAATGGCAACCCTGTTAATTTTTTAAAAGGTTTTTAAGAAGGATGAACAATTATCAGCCATTGTTACAAAATATACGTCATGCCAATTATATCAAACAAATTGGAAAGGAAGGTCTATGGGTCTAAAATGCATTATTTAATAGGAATATCACCTCCAAATCATCCCCCCAACTCACAGAAAACTACAGCCCCACCCCCCACTGCAAACATGCACATGCATTCATTCAGTCAAACAACCAGGCATCCCATGCAGACATCAATACACTCACGCACACAAATACGTGCACGCGCACACACACACACAGAGGATCACCCCATGCACCCATACTCTCTCTCCCCCCCACTCTCTCTCTCACACACACACATATTCAGGATCACCCCATGCACCCATTCTCTCTCTCTCTCTCTCTCTCTCTCTCTCTCTCTCTCTCTCACACACACACACACACACACACACACACACACACACATACACACACACACACACACACATATTCAGGTTCACCCCATGCACGCCATGCACCCATTCCCTCTCTCTCTCTCTCTCTCTCTCTCTCACACACACACACACACACACACACTCACACACATACATGCATTCAGGATCACCCCATGCACGCCATGCACCCATACTCTCTCTCTCTCTCTCTCTCTCTCACACACACACACACACACACACATATTCAGGATCACCCCATGCACCCATTCTCTCTCTCTCTCTCTCACACACACACACCCATTCTCTCTCTCTCTCTCTCTCTCTCTCTCTCACACACACACACACACACACACACCCTCAGTCTTACCTTCTAGTTGCTGCTTCTCCTCCTGCTGCTTGCTCCTTCCTTCCTTCCTTCCTTCCTTCCTTCCTTCCTTCCGTCTTCCTTCTCCTACTCCTCATCCTTCTTCTTCTTCTTCTTCTTCTTCTTCTTCTTCTTCTTCTTCTTCTTCTTCTTCTTCTTCTTCTTCTTCTTCTTCTTCTCCTTCTCCTCCTCCTCCTCCTCCTCCTCCTCCTCCTCCTGCTGCTCCTTGCTTCTTTCTTCTTCTTCTTCTTCTCCTCCTCCTCAGCTGCTGAAGCAAGGAGGGGGCAGGGACCCATTCCCAGAAGTCTAGGAACGCATCCCTCTAGCCCCCTTCTCCAGAGTCAACGGAGCCTTCTACTTGGCCTGCGCAATCATGCAGGCCAAGTAGAAGGCCCCATCGAGGCAAGGAGGGGGCGGGGACCCATTCCCAGAAGTCTAGGAACGCATCTCTCTAGCCCCCTTCTCCAGAGTCAACGGAGCCTTCTACTTGGCCTGCGCAATTGCGCAGGCCAAGTAGAAGGCCCCATCGAGGCAAGGAGGGGGCAGGAATGTGTTCCCGGAAGTCCGGAACGTATCCCTCTAGCCCCCTTCTCCAGCGTCGATGGAAAGGGTTAGCGTTGAGGCAGGGAGGGGGAGGGGATGCCTGTCACGTTGCGTCGCTCTGAAGCTTTGTGGATGTGCGACGCGAGGCGACAGGCGGGGCTGGAGGCTGCGTTCCCACTCCCTCCTTCCCTTGATGGGGCCTTCTACTTGGCCTGCGCGATTGCGCAGGCCAAGTAGAAGGCTCCGTCGATGCTGGGGGAGGGGGCTAGAGGGACGCGTTCTTGGACTTCCTGGAAAAAGCGGGCTAAAAGGGTAGGGTGATATCCCGGGCCAAGGGAGTGATCATCTCTCCCTGCTCCCAGAATCCCCTGTGCATCATGTGAACACACAGGGATGATCCCAGGACGATCCCCTGGATTTCGCCCCGTCTAGACACTTTGGACTTCTGGTGACCCCTGTGTCTTGCACATAGGAAATAGGAGTGAATAACTCATGGCACATGATAGAGAAGAGCATCTTAGCATCTTTCCTGTTCACAAGGGTGGGAGAGATTAAATAGATTGTATGCAAATGTTAGTAGAGGAGTTATTGTTCCTTCCTCTCTTGCTTAATTCAAAATATGATTTTAGTTAAAAATGATCATTTGCTGATCAGGGTCTTAGACAGAATTACTCTTGAGCATCCCAGTGCAAAAAATACTTTGAACTATGTCCCACTGGTTTCAGTGGAATGGTGTGCTGAATACTGCAATCTAGGTATGTTGTATTCTTTTTTAAAAATATATTATTGAATTTTACACATGTAACAAAAAGTATGTAACGTCCACTCACATCAAACATAACACAAGAATTAAACTCAGGAAACACTTGATGCACACAATCAATATCGATCCAAATTAATCCAGTGACACAGTGGACTGTTTGTAATTGTATATATTCAAAGTTAGTCGGTAGCAGCAAAAACAAGAAAGCATCTCATGGCATCTTAAAGATTTTTTAAAATATATATATTCTGGCATAAGCTTTCATGGACAGCATGCACAAAAGCTTATGCCATAATAAGGTTTAACGAGACCACATTACGCCAGTCCTTTTCCAGCTTCATTGGCTGCCAGTCCAGGTCCGGGCCCGATTCAAAGTGCTGGTATTAACATTTAAAGCCCTAAACGGCTTGGGGCCAGGCTATCTGAAGGAACGCCTCCTCCCATATATACCTGCCCAGACCCTAAGGTCATCCTCAGGGGTCCTTCTCCACGAGCCCCTGCCAAAGGAAGTGAGGCAGGTGGCTACCAGGAGGAGGGCCTTCTCTGCTGTGGCACCCCGGTTGTGGAATGAGCTCCCTAAGGAGGTTCGCTTGGCACCTACATTAGATGCCTTTAGACGCCAGGTGAAGACCTTTTTATTCTCCCAGCATTTTAACAGTCTATAAATAATTTTTAACTTGGTGTTTTAAATTTGTAATTTTGCATTGCTGCTGTTTTTATCTGGTTGAGCTTTTATATTGTATTTTATATTATGGTCTTATACTGTTGTTTTATACATTGAACGGTTTTAATTTTTGTGAACCACCCAGAGAGCTCCGGCTATTGGGTGGTATAGAAATGCAATAAATAAATAAATAAATAAATAAATAAATTTGAATATGAATAAAACAATATGTCTGAAGAAAAAAGCAGACTTTCCTTGTTTTTGGATCAGCCTTTCCCAATGTGGCGCCCTCCAGATGTGTTGACCATGTTGGCTGGACATGATGGGAATTGTAGTCCAACCCATCTGGAGGGCATCAGGTTGGGGAAGGCTCTTTCAGGTGATGAATATATCAGAGAAGACAGGCACCACCTTCCAAGAGACATTCCCTCTTGTTTAAGAGCAAGATGAGGGGGAGTTCTCACCTAAGCTGGTGCTTTGAATGCACAGTTTTGTAGGTTCCTATATAAAAAACAATTAACATTTAGTTAATGTGCGTTTAGACCCCCCCGAGGTGTGTTTAACCTAATCAACAAATCCACTAAATGTTGAAATCATCATATTTATACTGGGCTAATCTAATCCAGATGCTTCATACTGCCTACCATTCACAAAGGTTTGAATGCACCACCATGTTCTCTTCTGTTTCTCAAGAGAGGACTGAGCAGAGGACATTCCAAATCGCTCACTCAGCTATGTGCCAGGATATTCCTGGTTCACATCCATTGCACTTTGGGTTCCCAGCTCAAGCAACTGACCTTGGGGGGTCTGGACTGTAGAATAGTCAATCAGAGATCAGTAGCTAAGGGGGTGTGGGAGGCTGATCCTAATGGACTGGTTTCAAATCTCAAATTAGGATTGCACTGCTTGGGTTATTATAAATATGAATAACTACTAATCTGAACATCTGACACCCAATAGCTGTATTGAGGGGCCATGGCTCAGTGAAGGAGCACACGCTTTACATGCAGAAGGTCCCAGTTTCAATCCCTGGTATCTCCAGGGAGAGCAGGGGGGAAAAATCATGCCTCTGAGGTTTAACGTAATATTAATTATTTGTAGCTTGCTCTAGAGACTCACTTTTGAATGCTTGTTTATGCAAATAAGCTATGAGCACGGAAGTTTTAGGTTAGCTCTCACCTTAGTGACACTAGGTGCTCTTAGGGAAATGATTCTCCCGGGCTCAGCCTTTCCTTGCTCCATCTGTAATATTAGGATGATAGTAATACGGACTCTCCCCTCCTAGGGTTGATTCTCCCAGGCTCAGCCTTCCCCAACCTCATGTCCTCTGGATATCTGGACTTCAACTCCCAGAATGCTTGACTATTGGCCATGCTGGCCGGGGCTTATGAAAACCGTAGTCCAAAACATCTGGAAGCACCAAGTTGGGGAATTTGTCTTTGCAGCATCTGCAGAAGCTTGATGGCTGTGCCCAAGTGACTTGGGGTGCTTCCACATTATCTCAGTAAACTTCACAATAACCCTCTAAGGCAGATCAGCATTGTTACGCTTGTATTGCAGATGAAAAGATTGAAAAATCCTAACATATCTAAGGATTCTTAGATATCTAAGGATTCTTAGACATAGGTGAGATTTGAACCAGGGAATTCCTGTTGCATATAGCACATCTTGTAGGTAATATGCTACATGAAGGATATGAAAAATCCTATCTCCAAAAAAGAGTGAAATGGTTTCTAAAATGCCATCCCTTTTATCAAAAAGAATTTGTCTGCAGCTTTGCTGAAGCACAAACCAGCCAAGTCATCTGGTAGTTAAGGGAGTGATGTATGAACACTGTTGCCAAACAGATGGTAATTTATTGTCCTAGCCATTGTTTTGATTTACTGGCATGCTGACAGCACTGTATTTCCTTGAATGGATGTCTCAGCCTATTTCTTTGTTTTCAGCTGTGCAATGTGGGTGGTGTTAATTTGCAAGGGGGCAGCAAATTGTAAGAGCTGCATTCCTCTACTCTCATTGTGCTATTTATTGCCCAAATCAGATTTTGCCGAGATTCGGAATAAGATTCCTAAATCCAAAATGGCTGAATTCTTATTTGGACTTTCTTAAAACGTTGTAAACTTAGCAATGCACATATTTAATCAGAGAATCTCAAATTCAAATGTTGATGATAATCAGGCTACCTTCATAACAATGTAATACTCTTTAGAGTCCAATCTCATGTTTTGACATTTGAATACTCTTCATTTTCTGCTTGTCCTGGAGAACATTTGGTGACATCTTTTAAAGCTTTAAAATGTGGGCATTATCCAGGCAAAGTTAGGCACTTCTATATTCTATGGATTTCAATTGGAAAACCAAGCATACACTTAAATTGTTACCATTGAAATCAATTGGATTTAAAAAGTTCCTAACTTTGGCTGATTTGTGCCCTAGCAGATTTTCTTTCTTCTGGGTTTATTATAAACTCTGTCTTGATATAGTAGTACAGCCTTCTCCAGCCTGCCCACCCCACAGCACAGCTAATGGTCAGGAATTCTGGGAATTGTAGTCAAAAATATTTGGAGGGCACCAGGTTGGGGAAGGCTGCACTGGTGTCTAACAATGTACATGCCAAATTCATTGAGGAGAAGGCTATCAGTGGCGACTAGTCCTGATGGCTAGATGGTACCTCCAGTAAGCCTACGTACACCAGCTGTTCGGGAACATGGGTGGGAGGGTGCTGTTGACTCACGTCCTGCTTGTGGGTTTCCTACGGCAGATCACTGGCCCACTGTATGAACAGAAAGTTTGACTAGCTGGACCTTGGTCTGATCCAGCACAGCTCTCCTTATGTTCTTAATGTGATGTGCACTCACAAGAACATAAGGAGAATCCTGGTGGATCAGACCAAGGGGCCTATCTTTTCGGATATTCTGTTCATACAGTGGTCAACCAGAGGCCTATGAGATGCTCATAAACAGTAACACTCGACTATCGGTGTTCCCCAGCTACTGACATTCTGAGACCTCTAATGCTGGTCTCATATACCATCATGACTAGTAGCAATGATAGCATCTTCAGAAGCAACACAACATGGCAGTGTAAGCAGAATCAGTTACTTTACTAAAGAAAACATTTGCATTTATTATAGGCTCCTGCTATCATGAGAGCTGTGCATGGTATGAGTTAATGACCCTGTTCAGACAACATGCTAAGCCATGGTGGTTAAGCAATTTGAGCTAAACACTATGGCTTAGCGTGTTGTGTGAACCATGACTTAGCATATCATGTGAAACCATTCCTAACCACAGTGGTTACATAACTGCAGTTTAAACACGCTCACTAACCATTTGCTGCGAAAGGGTTAGCAGCCTAACTATGGCTTAGTGAGTTGTCTGAACAGGCCCATTGTCTTGTGAAGTTACCATTCATTTCAATGTAGCCTGTGTAAGAAGTTGTGCCTTTCAGACACCTTTTAAATGATGCTTCTGCTGCCTGTTACTTCCATTAAAGAAGAGAAATTTCTGAGTACCAACATATGTTTCTATTTAGACTCCCAAGACAACAGAAGTCTGAGGCCATAGCTAGATGGGGCTTTATCCCGGGGTGAACCCCGGGATCGTCCCTGTGTGTCCACATGACACACAGGGGATCCTGGGATCGGGGAGGGATCATTCCTCCCTTGCACTGGGATACAGCCCTCACCTTTGGCCCCGGTTTTTCCGCAGTCCCGGGCTGAGCCCAAGACCGCGGAACGTGCGGCCAGGTGCTGTGGGTTGACCCGGCTCTGTGCAATTCCTCACCCAGAGCCACGCACAGGTGCAGCGCTCCTCAGGAGTGCTGCGCCCATCAGGGGTAGGGTGGTGGGAGCAGGAGGAGAGACTTAAATTTTAAAAAGCACACTTACCTTTAGCGCACGGTTGTTCTTGCACTGCTGTTCCTTTAAATAAATTTTAAAAATGGCGGACGCGACGCCTCTCCTGCTGAGGTCGTCATGTGTCACGTGTGGACAGAGGAGGGATCTTGCATTAAACACAGCACGAGATCTTCCCTCCTCCGTCCCAGGATAGCAGGTAGGTCTAGCTAAGGCCTGAGATAAATAAGGGTCCAAAAGCATGTAATACCATTTACTGGAGCATGCTGTTGTGACTTTCAAAATGCAGAGGGTTCTGGGTACAATCTATGATGCATTCTCAGTTCATATCAGGCAACTGCCCACTAGTATTAGAATGTGTCCTGCTCTCCCCTGTGGCTACCTATTGTAAGGGGGAAATGGTCATGGTAGACAAGCTGTCTTTCACACAAGCTAGTCTACTATTACTGATCTTCTAATTGAGGAAGCCCTGATAAGCTTCCAAGAAACCCCAATGAAAATGACTGATATACTTTACATTGCGTTAAATTGTCAATGGACTGGGAAAGTGCCAAGGGGCTATTTTTAAAACCAATTTCAGTCAGACACAGAGAGCCAAACATTTATTATCATCTAATCCTGTTAAGATTTTCTACACCATATGTCAAAACAACGGGACATGTGATGTGTGTACTAATTACTGCTGTCTGTGTCATGTGTGTACATTTTATATGCTGTCCCTGACCTTTTAGTTAATGACTTCACAATATATTCATTGACCTGAATGAAATTGAATTCAGTGGCAGTCACTCAAGAATTGAATTACAGAGACATCTTAATTGGTCTCTTACTTAAATGTGGGGAGAAAATGGGAGTTTACCACCTGGATTCCCCCCACATAAGACATTCCTTAAGTCTATATCTATGGAGTAAGGATAGATGTACAACTAACTGCTACAGCTCTAGTACTGGCCTAAAATATACTGGTGAGAGGGCAGAAAGAAGAGCAGGTCAAAGAAAGAGAAGCCCCCACAAGTGCCTGCACATGCAAATGTTTTCAACCTTCTTTCATACCTTTTTTACCCATACAGTGTAAACATTTTACCTTTCCAGTCAAGATGTTTCCAGAGACCCCCCCACCACCACAGGTTGATTTATGAGGGGATGAAAAAGAGTGAGTGTGTGTGTGAGGGAGAGAATCTGTGTTTTCTGTCTCTTTGTGTTGAAAGCTTCTAGTACGCCTCTTCAGAGCTTATGGATACGGTTTAAGCAGGGCTGTTAAAACAGAAGTGTGGCCAGGCACTCTCCCCTTTAGTCAGCTCTCCACGAGGCAGAGAATATTTTGGGAGTTAGCGATGTCACTGGAGATTGGGCAAACATCATTCTTGGAGCTCACTGTGTTATTATGACTGCAGGCGATGGGGAAGGTGGAGATAGACTGACTGATTTCTGAAGAGTACACTGAATTATTTGAACGTAACATTAATTGCCCAAACCACACTGAAGATTCTTTACTTCCTGTATTGAAGTTAAAAATGCAAATGTTATTAGTGCCCTGATCGTCGATAAGAGTGCTTTTTGTGCAGTGCTTTAACCTCCATTAGGGGGGATTAGGAGGACACAACCGCATTGGCATTTTGTAAGTGTCGCTATGACAGCACTTGCTGCACAAATGCCTGGCTGTCACACTGAGGTTTATCGCTGTATTTTTCCCCCTCCGAATGCAGACTAATAAACCCAGAAATTACAATTGCCTCCCTGCCGAATCTGTGATAGGCGGAAATAATGATATCAGTGGCCCGCTAATCTCCTTGCCTCCGCGCTTGGCACTAGCCTATTGAGGCACCTGTCACCCTCCGCTTTGATGAAGCGAATTCAATCTCAGCACTGTAATGACAATGGAGCCATTTTCATGTTGGGAGATGATTAGGGAAAGGGTGTGCCTGCTCTGGCATGGCGAGCGCAACCGGGCACTTCGATCCGTAAGGCGGACACGTGCCAGCCTTCTCCAGGGAAACAGTGGCTGAGGCTGCAGCCAGAAGCTGTTCTCTTTTGCTTCCGTTTGCTCTTTCCCCACTGGTAGCTGGATGCTGGAGCAAACAATGGGGGCCTGGCCATGAATATCATGCCCTGCTTGTAGGCTTTCCAAATTGCCTGGCTGGCTACTGTAGGCCAAGATGCATGCCTTGATCTTATCCTGCAAGGCAGTTCTGATCTTTGTGTCCAATAATAAGGCAACATAAGCTTGGCAACTTAAGCCCACACCCTAGTAATATTGGTTCCTTGATCATCATGATTAATCTTCATGATTTTGACTCAGATCTCTAATGCCTTTGCCTCTGAGAGCAGCTTGTAGCTGTTATTTAATGGTATTAGAAGTATAATATTGGGCAGGGCCTTATTGTGACATGTTCTGTATATCATCTATGGGTTTGGGGTGGGGGGAATGGTATATAAATAATAAATCTATGTTTAAAATATTATTACATGTTTAGGCCTGGAGATGGTTGGTTGATGGCTTTGGTCAGATTGTCCTTCTCCTCACTTCTTTAGCCACTGGGAAACAGCATTCTTCCAGAAAGAGAGGAGGAAACAATGGCCCCAAGCAGCTCTTAGTCCTCTGGCTATCTTCCCTTTACTGCTGCTCTTACTGGGAGGAATAGCACATATAGGAAGCTGCCTTATACCGAGTCAGACCGCCAGTTCATCTAGCTCAGACTCATTCTTGTTTACACTGTACCAGCTTTCCAGGGTTTCAAACAAGTGGGTTTCCGAGCCCTACACAGAGATGCTGGAAATTGAACGCAAGAGCATTTTGTGTACAAAGTCTATGTTCAACCACTGCGCTATGTTACATAGGACTATAACCAAGGCCAGATTGCCCTTTCCCTTTCCCCTGCAGCTATGTCATGCCCTTACTAGAGGAATCCTCCTCAGAGTAAGAAGTAAAACCACCAGAAACTAGGGGGAACCACATCAGTTGCTGGCACAAGACTAGGAGGAGCCTGGGCCTTCAGGGGAGACAGTTCCAAGTCCTTCCCTGTCAGGAGGAGGGGACTCTGACTCTGGAGCAGTCACTGAGCAACCTCCTGACCCCCAGGAGTGTCATCACCTCAAGCAACAAACGTATAGGCCTCCTGTAAGAAGGAGTGCTCACTTGCAAAAAATGGCCTCCTTAGGACAAAGCAACTCCTCTTGAGTAGGGCTCTGGCCAGAGAGCTCTAATGGACAGCAGCTGAGCTTGGGTGTGGCTTAGTAGCCTTTTTGATTAAAAGCTTGCAGTCAGAGCTTGCTAGTAGCTGGAAACAATGTCTTACTTGCTTTGTTTCCTGGTCCTACTTTTTTGTGCCATGTCTTTGGTCTCCTGCTTGACTCTGCTATGGGATTGTGTATGTTTTGGGCTGCCTAACTGTGCTAGGGCCCTTTGCCTGTTGGACCACTCCTGCTTGGACTGAACTCCCTTGAACAGAAACCTGTCTACTGGACTATTAAATTTTACTGTTCTAACTCTGTATTTTAATCTTATATCAATTTTTGCTGTGTGGTTTTATCCTGGTTGTGCTTTTTATACTATATTTTGTATTTGTGTTTTTAAACTGTTGGTTGTTTTATTATGGTTTTAATTTTTGTGAACCGCCCAGAGAGCTTCGGCTATTGGGCAGTATAAAAATGTAATATTATTATTATTATTATTATTATTATTATTATTTATTTATATGGCCTGGGTTATTACTTGGCCTTGTGTTCAGCCCTATAACTGAGAGTGTCTTTAGATGGGTGTTGTATAGCATGCTTGTGACTGGCCATGTATGGATCTTTGTGAATCATTTTGATGATGCAGTGATCCTCCTGTGCATCTCCTGCTCCTTCTGTCATTTTCCCCACTGCAAAATACGACCCAGAAAATCTTATTCTTCTTGGCTATAATGATAATTGGTGCTATTTCTTGCTGGGTACAGGTGAGATTGTGCTATAAAATGCCCACTGAATGGGCCATGTGTTTGCTCCTTGTTTCTTCTTTCTTTCCTGTGTGCTTCTGTTGTGGAAGAGAAGCCAGAAGCAAAGCAACGGTAAAGAAATGCAATCCCCCCCCCCCTCCGCCAGGCATTTGAAAACACTCTGAGACTGCTTCAGACGCAGGACAAGCTATGAGGCAAAATTGGTTTTGGAACAATGATTCAATGGTGAAGTGTGGAAAATGTTTGGTAATTAATATTTTAGATGTGTGATAAATATTAGGAGAGTGAACAAACTGGAAAGCATCCATTGGAAACTGATAGAGAGAACTGTTAGAGCAGTACGACACTGGAATCAGTTACCTAGGGAGGTTGTGGGCTCTCCCACACTAGAGGCCTTCAAGAGGCAGCTGGACAACCATCTGTCAGGGATGCTTTAGGGTGGATTCCTGCACTGAGCAGGGGGTTGGACTCGATGGCCTTGTAGGCCCCTTCCAACTCTGGTATTCTATGATTCTATGAACACATCTTAGGAAGCCCGAGAAATTGCTTTATTTTTAAGAAAACCCAAATTTCTTAAGAATAAAGCAATATTTCTAATATCCTGAGATATGTTGGGAAATCCTCCTTCGTATGGTTTGGGAGGTGGAAAATGTAACATCCTCTAAACGCTTCCTGAAAACTTAACTTTTCACATAGTCTTTCCCTGGGCTGTAGCTTATTTTGATTTTATATATATATTAACTTTAAAAATATTTAATTTATTCTGACTTGTTCTATTTTATAGTTTTAATTGTGAACTTCCCAGCAAGCCTTGGCTATTGGGCAGTATAAAAATGTAAGAAATAAATATTCTCTTTTGATTATTCATTTTAGCATGTGTGTGCATATATAAATATAGTACTTGACAAAAGCATAATTAACTGGAATTGTTTAACTTGGAGGGGAAAAGGAGGACAAGGGGAGACATGATAGAGGTGTACAAAACTATGCATGGCGTGGGGAAAGTGAATAGGGAGACATCTGTCTTCCTCTCTCTCATAAAACTAGAACCCAGGGTGATCCCATGAAGCTGATTGGTGGGAGATTCAGGAGAAATCAAAGGAAGGACTTCTTCACAAAGAGCTATGTATTCACTTCCACAAGATGTAGTGATGTCGTCCATTTCGGTTGGTTTTAAAAGAAGATTGGACAAAGCCATGGAGAATAAAGTTATCAATGGTTACTAATTCTGATGCCTATACGCTAGTATCATATAGCCATCAGCACTAGTAGCCATTGATAGTATCAGGGGCAGTATGCCTAAGTATACCTGTTGTTGTGGAACAAGGGAAGGAGAGTGTTGGTCAATGTATGAACTCATGTCGGCAGTGGATTGGACAATGCATGAACTGAATGCTGGACTAGATGGATCTTTAGCTTAATCCAGCACAGTTCTTCTTAACTCTTCTCTACTGTTTTATAAAAGGCTTCCTGGTCCACTGAGTGTGATGGTTGTTTTCTCTCTCTTCATGGTGGGCTCTACAACGAATTGAGAATTTTGACATTTCAAATGTCATCACATTGTCAGCCCTTCCAATATGGGACCAGCTACAACTTAGGTCTGCAACTAGTTATCTAATTTAAATTACAAGTGAATTAAGATAGAAGGACAAGTCTTACTCTAATTCTCAGTTGGATTGTTGTGTTTGTTTCTTAGTTTAACTAATCAGCGTATCTAAATTTCATTATAAAGTAAAACTTGTATCAACGTCAGTGAGTTTTAGATCATCTCCCTTGAGGTGTATTCCTATTTCAAAAAATAAGATGAAAATGGAAAGGAAATACATTGATAGAATATTTGGGGGGGGGGTTAAAAAGGTGACAGAATAAAATATTTAATAAAAATACAGGCCCCTTCCAACTCTACTATTCTATGATTCTATTATGGAATAAGATATGTAGAATTCACTGATTGTATGGATTTTGTGGGGATGCCTCCAGATTTCCCTCTTCCATTTATTGTTCTCCAGTCCTTCCTGTGTCCCCTATCTCAGCCCCCACTTAGCGTTCTATGGCCCTTTCTACATCTAAGGATTATCCCAGGAAAATGGAGAGATCATCCCTGCCTGCTCCCAGGATCCCCTATGTGTCATTTGGATGCACAGAGATGATCCCTGGACCATCCCCGGGGGAAAGGCAGGTATAGAAACAACCCAGACCTTCTTGATAAACTAAGCATATCTGCCCCATCACTTAAGTCAGAGGCTGTTCACCCTCCTGCAGTCATAATTAAACTTATTTCATGAGTTTCAGTTAGACTTAGAACTAACTTCAGCTAGGTTGGACCCAAGCATATTATCTTATGGATCATTCTTCTCTAAATGGCATCCTCCAAGAACAGTAAATAGACAAGATTTCTCTTGTAGAAGCCATCTTGATTCTTCCTCAGCAAGGCTTGTTCTTCTATATGTTTACAAGTCTACCCTTAATTATGCTTTCTTTCCATTTATTTAGGACAGATGTTAGACATATAATTTCGTGTATCCCCCAGATACCTGTTTCAACGCTGACCACCTTTGTTTTATTTTAGAAAACCTAGCTAGGCAATGGATTTACAATGTGGTGGATTTACATTAACAAGATGCCCCCACTTCTAAAAACAAAGGGTTAGATAGTTTGGTTTTCTCTGCCATTAATGTGCCTCTTTTAAAACTACCTAATCTGAGTCTAACAGCCTCTGGATTTTGGAAAGGTGTTATTGTGTATATGCCATCTTTGAATTATAAAAAAGATGTGGCCTCTGCTGAGTTCCGCTAGTGCGGTCAATGTAGCCCTGCAACCCTTGAAAGTTGCCTGCTCCTCTTTTAGATAACCCAATGATCAAAGGTTAAACTTTGTGGTAACCAGGGCTGGTGCCAGACTATTTTGCGCCCTAGGCAAGGTGAGCTACTTTCACCACCACCCCCCAAAAATGCCAAATTTGATTTTTAAGAACATGTTTCCTGGAAAAAATAAGCACAAAACTTGAAACTGCTAAATTTATTTTAAAGTGCAAGAAATACGTCATGCCAATTATAGCAAACAAATTGGAAAGGAACGTCTATGGGTCTAAAATGCATTATTTAATAGGAATATCACCTCCAAATCATCCCCCCCCAACTCACACGCATGCGCACACACTCTCAGCATCACTCACTCCAAACAAACACACGCATGAACACATGCATTCACTCAAAGACCTCATGCACCCCATTCACCCATACATTCATTCTCTCTCTCTCTCTCTCTCTCTCTCCCGGGCACGTACCAGAAGTCCAAACGTGGAGCTGCCCCACCCCCACCCCAGCGTCCCTGGCTTCATTTTGGCTGGGTGGGCGCAGGGCGCCATCTCGCTCGCCCAGACCCAGCTGAATCCTCAGGCTGGCCCAGCTCACAGCCAACGCACGTGAGTGCTACGCTGCGCCCGGCGCCCCTCTTAGCTTGGTGCTCTAGGCGGCCGCCTGAGTGGCCTCTATGGTAGCACCAGTCCTGGTGGTAACATTTCCTTCAATTTTCTAGATGGCCTGGACTTTTTGTGTTGAATGGATCAGGTTTTGAGGATCCAAGTGGAAAATTTATATTTCCAGGAATCAAAGTAGTCTTTTTAAAAAATTTCAAATTGTATTTGGCAACACATTCATACTATTGTGATTAATGCTAGAACAGAAAGTGACCACCTCCCTTTGGTTCTTATTCTGTACTCCTCTCTTTAATTATTGACATTTTCTCTTTAATGAGGACTCAATATATTAAAATAGACAGGTTATATGAATAAGAAATTATTAAATTAATAAAGGACCGTGACAATTGATGAAATTTATGATGTATTATTAAAATACTCAGAATCCACAGATATTTTAAGAGCATTTGATTATGAGATCATTTGAGAGCTTAATCTTGACTATTATGAAAGTACATTGGCTTCTAAAAAGATTTCTGGAAGACCTAATTTTCCAGGAAATAGTTGGTTGATAAGGAATGCAGGGAGCTAAAAGCTAAATTATATTTTCTTTATTCCACTATTGTAGAGAACATTTAAGCATGCTGACCAATTCATACTATTATACCAAAATAAAACAAAAAACACCCCTCTATAAAAAGACAATTGTAATGAAAAAGAGGCAGAAAGAGAAAGAACTCTGGGTTCTGTTGCAAAATACAGTCCTGTAACATGCTGGAAGAGATTTTTTGGGAGAATAGTAACAGGAGCAATGAGTTATAATTCAATGAAAATAGACTGTTGTATTCCTGCTCATGTTTGGGACAATAATTTTAAAAACATTTTTAATGATCCACAAAACTTTTGTTACCTTATGGTGCTGCCCAATCTAAGGGATTTACCTGTACAGCCAGCTTGTTTGTTTTCTGGAAAATAAAAACTTGAAAATACAATTAGATTTAGGAAAAGCACCAGGATCAGATTTACAACCCGAAATATTAAAGGTTAATTTGGAGTAGTGGGCTCCCTCGTGGAGTCCTTGTTCACTACTATTAACTACTCAGGAAGAATTTAAGCAAGTCCGAATAAAGCTATAATAATTCCTATATATAAGAGCATTATCACACAGGGAGGGAAAATCGTGTTTTCTTACCATCGCTACTTTTTCCTTCATTACTTCCTCTTCCTTTCCCAGAAGTCCATTCAGGGGCCATTTTTATCATACCACTTTTCCTGCACGCAGCAGGAAATCGTGACACATTTATTTATTTATTTTAAAAAGTTAGATTAAAGGAGGTCTATTTTGCAACGGAAAAATGAGTGGGAGTTGTGGACATCGTCATCTAAAGGACATGCAAACATCCGTAAGTGGGCAGTAGCGAGGGTGCAATAAAACGCTCGTTTGAAGATGCCCTCAGAAAGGGGATAGAGAGGAACCTTGGAATCACAGGCGTATCAATTTACTTTCAGGGATCAGTAAGCTGTATGTCACATATCTTAATCATAAACTAAAAGACTGTATTGATAATTCAAATACCTTGGTTTTTTTGAGAAAAGGTTTTAAAGAGGGATGTTCTACTTTGAAGCGTTGCCTTATCTTACCCCATTTGGTGGAGAAATGATCTAAACTTCATGAGGTAAACTTTACAGAGCTTTTGTTGTCAAAGAGATCTTAGAGACACAAGGGTAAGGATATTGTCATCTCATTGTCTTGACCTAGCCCCAGTCCTCCATAGGAAGAACTGGGTAGTAATATGGCCTGTATAGCCATAGTTTGAGCAGACGACTGGTGAGTCCATGGATTCACCATCAGAAGGCCAAGTAAGCCTTTTCATTATCCAGAACAGCTCCATTGGATAAAATTGTGTGGACACAATGTTGGCAGAGAAGTAAGTTTTATTTGCTAGAGAGCAATAAATAATCTTCCAAATGAGCTCTAAGCTGTGTGTTTTCCATTATCTGTGCTTTAGCCGTCATTCCAACTGCTTCATCTGGAGCAGGTCTCCAAAGAACTAGGGAGCTGTCTTGATTCTAATCAGCAGAAAGACACAATTGTGTCAGCCTAGCCCACTGCACAGCACCTTTTCCAGGAGTTTATTTTACGTATTTAAAGTAGTTTTTATCTTGCCCCTTAGCAAACAAGGCTTCTGGATCAGCATACATGCAATCAGTAAAATAAAAGAGCCCCTACCCACAAGCTTACAATTTAAAAAGACATGACACACAAGGAAAAAGGAATGGGGAGGGAAGAGGGAGGGAAATTATTTCAGCAGGGCTGGTGGAATGGCTCTGCTTCCCACTCATTTCCCTCAATACAGCCTGCAGGAATGGCTAGTGGTGATGACAGTTGAAGGAAGTGGAGCCTTCATGGAAGTGGTCTTTCTTTTGGTGCTAGTGTGGAGGAGTATTCCAGGTCCTGGGAGTGAAGATCCCTTTACCTCCTGGGCAGAACTCCAGAGCTACCATATCTGGGACTGACCTCTGTTCTTCACCCATCCCAGCCTACTTTGCAGCACCTCTATAGCAAATGGGCATTTAGCAGGTAGCTGCCTGCAAAAAGCATGCCCTTTGGATGGGCTTGGGGGACAGGTGGTGTGGTGTAGTTTACGTCCTTGTTTTTAAATAGATTTTATATTTACATATCATTTTTATTTCATTTGGTCTCTTTTATCCCCCAAACCATTTATTTTCCTTAAATTGTGAACCCCCTGGGGTAAACTTATTCATATTTAGAAATACTTCTGCCAGCGTTCCAAGGCCATCGGACAGAGTGAGATATAAATCAATTGTGGAAAAAGGTAAATTGCCTGGGTCCATTCAGCATTCTATACATTGACTGGGGCATTGAGAGGACAGTTTGCCAAGTCAGCTGAAAACTCCTCAATGCAGGCTATTGGGGTCAATCATGGGAGTTGGACTTCAACTCCCATTGGAATGATGGGAGTTGAAGTCGAATGCATCTGGAGGGCACCAGGCTGAAAATGGCTGTCTTAATCAGTGCCCCAGCCACCCCTGCAAAATATACAGAGTGGAATCCTGTAATACCGACAGTCATTTATTACCTGATCCAAGAAGATATAATGTGCAAAGATTCTTGAACCGGGGGCTCTGGCACAGTATTTATTGCACTTCTATACCACTCCCATAGCCAGGGCTCTCTGGGTGGTTTACAGAAATTCTAAAATTAAGATTAAAACAAGTATACAAAATTTAAAATTCTAAAACACAGAACATACACACATAAAGCATTAAAACCCGTTAAAAAACTAAACATGTGGGTGATTAAGATGTGCCGCTATATGCCTGGGCAAAGAGGAAAGTCTTAACCTGGTGCCGGAAAGATAGCAGTGATGGCGCCAGGCAAGCCTCATCAGGGAGATCATTCCATAGTCTGGGGGCCACCACCAAAAAGGCCCTGTCCCTCGTTGCCACAGTCCAAGGCTGTAGCTAGACCTAAGGTTTATCCCAGGATTGTCCTGGGGTCAAACCTGTTCATCTAAGTGCCACACAGGGCATCCAGCGCTCAGGCAGGGACGAACCCGGGATGATCCTGGGATAAACCTTAGGTCTAGCTATGGCCCAAGCCTCTCTCAGAGTAGGCACCCAGAAGAGGACCTAAGATGTTGAACGTCGTGACCGGGTATATTCACATCGGGAGAGGCGTTCCATCAGGTATTGTGTTCCCAAGCCATGTAAGGCTTTATAGGTCAAAACCAGCACCTTGAAACCAGTACTCCGTGCACCATTATTGCTTGAGGAAAGAGGTGCTAGCCGGCTCTCCACAACACCTCAGCATGACCACAGCAGATGGCCAGTTCAGCAAGAGTTTGGACTCTCAAAAGGCCATGTCCTATAAAGCTGCTAACCCTGCCCCAACTTATTAGTCTCAGCAAATTGTTGCTTACATACAGGTTATGCTACTCCCAACTCACTGCTTACCTGCTGGGAGGTGTGATTGCTTCCAAGCTAAACTTCTTGCCTGATCAGTCAGTTAATCTGGACATATGAGTCCATGTTGGCCGCAGATTCCACTCTGGTTTGTTGCTTTCTTTCATTTGATTGGCTTTTATTGGTATGATCTGTGTCCCTTATTCACTGTTCCTGCTCTAGGACCAGGGAGGTAGCAGAGCTCTCTCGGTTACTCAGATAAGCGTTTAGAAAGCCCAACATGTGCATATGTAATGAAGGTGAGTATTGAATAGAGTGTTTTTGGCACCTTGAATGTCTGATGCCATTCATTGCATAGTTATTACCATTGATTAGTAAAACATTTATTTTCTGAAATCTTGACTAACTCTTTGATAGGGGATGAATAAAGAGTAGGAATTTCAGGTGTCAAGCTTTTTATTAAGGAGAGTGTTCAAGGCCACCTCTAGATGGATATTACAAACTGCATTTACTCTGCTCTCTAGTTTGTGAAAAGCAATTGTTTAGCTGTATAGCGACTATAGAGCAGAATTAAATTGACCTGCATGATACAGAAAGTAGCACTGAGCCCATTTACCTAAGAGTCCTTTGAAAGAAATCTTTTTTTCCTTTTTTTATAAATATATATTATGGATGAGAGCTGACATGATTTCAAGGAAGTGATTATCCACGTAATAGTTTTAAATGGATGAATTATTTCAGTGTATAAACATTGAGGTCGGGTAAGGCATCGTGTTCCTATGTATGTTTAAAATGTGAAAAGATGTACATATTGATGTTACTGGTTTTGAAAGAGGTGATTTAGGAGAGAGTTGTTATTTCTAACAATAACAATGGACAGGAGAAGGCTGGGATGGAAGAGGGGCTCAGAAAACCAAGCTATGGCGTGTGCTGCCTTTACAGTGGAAAACTGGAGATGAAGCAGTATATTCGTGTGTGTGCCTTTATATCCTTTTGCCCAAATAATACTCACAAAAACATATTCTGAATGTATAGACCTGTAGCTGTTTTTGGAAGGGCACATTCCTGCTAATAACTATTTAAAAAATGTGATTATTGAAGGATTCATCTTTCTTGTTTTTGAAACCTATTGACAATAGGTTGGACTGGAGTGGCTGAGACTTAAGCTGGCTTAAACTTGATCTGATATCTGTGCAGGATGGGAGCTGCTTGGAGGTGAGGGCTTCCCATGCTGCTCAGTTAACATTGTAGCCAGTTATACCTGAGAAAGCCAACTGAGCTGGCTACTTCCAATGACTTTGAAAAATTCTAACTTGCTCCTATTAGTTCAAAATGCCATGTTATTGACTGGGACAGGCTAGGGGGAACATATGGTGCCAATTTTAAAACAGTTTTACTGACTTCCAGTAAGTTGTCTAGGCCCAATCCAAAGTAATAATAATAATAATAATAATAATAATAATAATAATAATAATAATAATAATAATTTATATAGGTCCAGGATATCTTAATCTGCCAGATGTCTTGGAGTACAGCATTCATCACGCCCAGCCAAAACTACCGCAATGCCCATTATGGCTGGGGAATATGGGAGTTGTAGACCAAGGCATCTGGAGGATGCCAGATTGGGGAAGGATGCCCTAAATATTGCCTTCTACCACATTAAACTACCCATGATCTAAGAGCCTCATTAGGAGCCCTTCTGCCATCTGGAATACAGCTGAGGTTAGCCCAGGTTACAGCTTTTTCAGCAGTGGCATCAAAACTTTGGAAGTCTCTCCCAGAGCAAGTTTGCACTGCCCTCTTCTCTGTTAAAGCTTTATCACACCAGTGTTATACTGTGCAATCACTGCGAATTGCATGCAAAGGACTCAGAAGTTTTCCACCTGCTTTGACTGTGAAGTACTCCCAGGCATCCTGCTTTAATTGTGCAATAAAACCAAAAGATTCGCTGTATTTAGCCCCTACATTTTGAGCGTATCTTCCAAGCCGCCACTGGGAAGCAGGAGCAGGATTTTAAAGAAATGCTTACATCTGCGTAAGCTTTAAAGATAAAGACACCAAAATTGGCACAGTAATAGATATTAGGGAGAGCTTTAAGTGTACCAAATTTGAATTGAATTGGGTCATCCGTTGATTTTTTATGATTTTTTACATTTCCCCCCTTAAACTCACTTCCTGGTATGCAAAGGATTGCTGTCGTCTGGTAGCAAAAATGACAACAACCGTGAAAGCTTAGCGCTACGGGGATAATCCGAGGGAAGCAGGTAGGTGGGATGAAGCTTTTAGTCTTCTCGTATCAGGTGAAGACTATGCTGTTTTAGAGGGTATTGGCAGACCTCTGAATTATTTCTGCCCATTTCATATCTGTTGACTGTTTGCTCTCTGATCGTTTGTTCCTCTGCATTTTAGTTAATCGTTTTCTACTGTGTATTTTATGCTCTGTGTGAATATGCATTTGAATTTTAAATTTTGTTAACCTACTTTGAAATCCATTTTGTTTTTAAAGGCAAGATAATAAATGTCTTAATAAACAAATGAACAATGCATGTTCCTGGGGTTGCATGAGAAAACAGCAGACCAAAGATTCCCACTGCACTTGGCGATTGTATGAATCATCCCTTGGAAACCATCAAAGTTCTATATAGGGAAAGAAATCAGTCACCATATTTCACTCTTTCTCAAGCTCTGGGGATCTGAACGTCCTGGGAGAGATGGCTTCTGCTGCTATCTAACGCTCCAATCCTAAGTACAGGACCCAGAAGAAAGCCATATTGAATTTAATGGGACTTCTGCATCTGTTTTTTTAGACCGGGATGTAAAGAAGATAACCAGAGGATAACAAGAGTCCAATAACCAAACTGGAAGGCTATAGGCCTACACTTAGTGTACTCTGTACATATCTACTCAGACATAAGTCCCTTTGAGTTCAGTGAGGTTTACTCTCACATAAGTGGGTACAGCATTTCAACCTCAAAGGAACAGAAGCACTGATTCTTTGCCTAGTATGTTCTGAAAAGTCTTATGACGGTCTGCCTAGAACCCTCTTGGAAGCATGCAGTGTTGAGAACAATCTGCTTCAGGTCATTTCCCCCCAAAATTGTGAGCCTCAGGCTGCAATCCTATACCCACTTAACTGGGAGTAAGACCCACTGAAATCTATAGGACTTCCTGCTGAATGTAGAATTCAGGACTTAGAAATCTATAGGACTTTGTGCTGAATGCTGTCAATATATATAACAGATGTACATTTCACTGACAAGAATTGGATTTGGGGCTACTTGAAATGTGATAGCTGCACCCCAACAAAGAGCTGTGCCTTTAAACCAGTTCATTTTAATAGGCTTAAGCATGCCTTTACTCTGTATTGGATCATAGCCAATGTCATGGATATCACTGTGTTATAATGGGAAAGCATGTAAACCCTCATGGCTGGCACCAATACTCAACAAAATTAGGTAGCTGCCTATGCCCCATAGATGAGGGGAATTCAGGACAATCTCTAAGGCATTCTCCCTGTTGCTCTTCCAGGAAACAAGCAGAGATACCTGATTAAAGACTGCGGCTGTGAGCCGGTACCCTACTCTGATCTCAGGAAGACTCTTACTTGGAGGAAAAGGAAGAAAGGTATTGACACTCACCTCTTGCCCATAAAAATCTAGCTAGCCCTGAACACACAGCATCATGTATGAAGAATGCATAAGTGCATTTCACTCCATGGGAAATGGGAAGCTATGATTGGCTAGAGTGATTTAGATGTGTGCCTTTTTATACTAATGATGTATATGCATCAATCATGCTTTTTCCTATATGGAATCAATATTCATGCTGGAAAATTCTTGCCCGGATAGCAGCCCTTGTTTTTAGGTGTTTACGACTCTGAGTAAAGTCACCCTGAACTGTATTTGGACAGCTACACAATCCGCCTGCCACCGTGTGTTCCTGTGCTTAAAGAGAGAGGTGCTGCTAAAACAAATGTATTAATAGGCAGCAGCAATCGTTCATCACAAGGGTAGTGTGGGCCAGTTCGCCCAGATCCAAAGGACACTATTCACACTTTCTCTCCAACAAAGCCCCATTGAGAGCCTCGTGTTTGCTCAATAGTCCCATTGAGAGGGTGGCTTGTTTTTCACAGCAGACTTTCAAGAGGGGACAAATAGATTGCTAATGAAGGGGGCCAAGCAGCACGCACAACTGGCTATAGGAAACGGTGGGGGCTCTTTCTTTTTTTGCAAAATGGGAGTCTTGAGAAGTTGCCAGTGATGGGGATTTCTTAATAAAGCAAAGTGATGCTCTTAAATGAGTGCCTGTTTTTGGCAGTGGGCACTGGACAGGAGCCTAAAACCACTGTGTAGACAAGTGAGCCCCATTCTGAAGAACATAGACACAAGGAATGGAACTCCTTGGGATTTGGGGGTGGGGCTTGCCCACTGCTTTCTAGTTCTTTTTGGAAGAGCTGGGGACATGACATGTTCCCCCCTCCTCCAGCAAAAAGCACAAAAAGGGAAGGAGTTGAATGAGGCTTGTAAAGAATCACAGTCTGGACATTTCTTCTGAGAACAGGTTGGGAATCGGTCAATTCAGTTTGATATTAATTCTAAATCAGGATTTCATAAAAACAGTGAAGACTAATGTCGACTAACTTCTGCTCTGCATGGTTGCTGGAGGATACAGCTTTTCCTCAGGGGTAAAAAATCTAGGGTAATTTCAGATAAAGGCTTCTGGAGTGTCAAATATTTGGCCCAGTGCAATGGGCACCCACCAGAGTGTACCAGTGCAGATCCCGAACGGATCCATACAAACTGAAATGACAGGCCAGGGAAAAGCAGATCTCTATAACAGTGGATCTGGTACAACCACTCCCATTACATCATTCACACAAACCGCACACTATTTGTACCTCTTTCTTGGGGTGGATTTCCTTAGGGTTGGAGCAAAGCACAACCATGATAGCAGCTCTAATTTTGGCAGGGTCTTGGTGTTACACTGACTTCAAATGATTCTTGCAAAATGCTCGCACACTAATGAACATCATAAATGTTATGACGCTCATTACATATCTCAAGGGATCATGCAAGTACATCATATTCTTTCCATGCATTGGTTTCAGGGCGCAATCCCTGCCATCTTCCGAGCCCGGAGAGCCCAAGAAAGATCTCTGCCTGAGGCTTCGTCTTGACGAGGACAGGAGGAAAGCGCATTGCTCTTATTCTCCGCAGTACGATAAAATCAGCTCTGCTCCTTCAGTGTTATACAGCAGAGTTAGCGATCCCTAAAACCTAGAAAAACATACTTCCAGGTGGGGGCAGAAGTAATAGCTCCCACCCCTCCACCCATTATGCCCACTGTTCTGAGAAGAACCAAAAGGTTATCCAAGTTATCCAAGGCAAGATCAGAAAGGAGAATCTGTGCATTTGTGGAGGGAGCTTTCATCTTCTGCTTTGCTGATGCACAGCTGTGCATCTAGAGATCTTCTGCGTTCTTTGACCATTTGCTCTAATGGGGCAAAATGGGGGTGTCTCCCTATGAGTGCACCCCCACCCTAATTTCACCCCATTAGAGCAAACAGTCAGGGAAAGCAGCAGAGCTCTATTTTATAAACTGGAGATGCACAGCTGTGCATCAGCAAAGTAAAGGATGAAAGCACAACTGCACAGGTTCAGGTATAAATTGGGGTGAATTAATGCAGCATCAGAGAAGTTAATTAACACAACCCTGCCCTCTGCCTGGCTTTCAGCAACCAATCAGGGGGTGCCATCTACCACCAGCTAGACCCCAGAGTAAGGTCACATGGCGGAAGGGCCACAGTAACCTCACTTTGAAGAAAATGTTGGGGTAAATTCCCGACTTTTTTTTTTACCGTGCAGGCTTTGATGAAAAGCCAGCCACTGCAGAGCTTACAAGATGTATAGGCAGCCCCTGGGAGTGACTCATGCATGGAAGCAATAATGACTGAGATGGTCTGATTTTGCATAGGGCAGTTCCATTTAAGAACGTCTTGGCACTATACATAGGATAACAGAAGCTCTTGGTCCTAATTTTGTGTGTAAGATCAGCAAGGGTGTATGTATGTGTGTGTGTGGGGGGCATAAAATCAGAAGAGATGTCTGACCTTTCTAGGTCAACCCCACAATGTGCTTCCTATGGCCAATAAAAGAGGGCGGGGGAGAGCAGAGGAAAATAATAAGGAACAAATAAGAGCAAATGCAGGTACATGTACTGAGCCTTCCTTTCCACTGGGGATACAGATGAAGAGATTAATCTATAGGCCTCATGGAAAAGGTTGTTTGAGCTAACATTTGAAAAGACAGACATGGTATCACACAGGTGATCTGGAAGAGTTTTACAGGTACAGGGAGCACAAAGGGAGAATGGGTGGTTGATTTACAGTAAGAATGGGAAACATCTGGCTTGTGGACTAGATCTGGCCTGTAGGAGTTCCCCATCTGGCCCCTGAGCTTCTTCCACAGGCCCCACCTCTTCTACCTTCAGTGCTGTGCAGGAAATCCATGCTTTGCTCACCAATCACTGAACAGAGATAAGAGCTGGGCTCTTATCTCCAATCAGTGATAAGAGGGGATTTAAAGGCATTAAAACTTTTAATAGCCTTCTCTTGAAATACCTTTAAATTTTAAAGGTATGAAAAGAGTAAGGTATTTAAAATGGTCCTATAAGGCAAAGATGTGGAAACCAGAGGCTTGTGTTTTAAAAGTCTGTTTCTGTGATTTACTTCTGAGTAGACAAGCACAGAACTGAACTGTGCTTTGTATGCCTTAAAGCTGTTGCACTGGACCTTGCTCCTCAGGAGACATGCATAGAACTGTATTTTGTATGACTGAAAGCTGTTGCACTGGGGTTTGCTCTTGAGTAGGCGTGCATAGAATTGAACTGTATAACTTTTACAGCAAGGGCGGGCAAATCACGGCCTGCAGACCACAAGTAGCCCTCTTCTACATTTTATGCATCCCACACACTTCTGTCAGGCTTCACCTAAGCCTTCCCAGTTCTGGAGGGAACATGGTGGCCCTTCCTCATGGAGCAAGGAAGGAAAAGTACTTGGAAAGCATGAACCCAGTCTGATCCCCAGTATCAAACCATGTCCCCCCCCCCCACCAGCCAAGCAGGAAGAGAAGGGTGCTGAGCTGTGTGTGTGTGTGTGTGTGTGTAGTGTGGTTACTCCTCCCTGTGATCCTGATGATTTCAACCAGAATGTGGGAGCAGAAGGGGACTTTGGCTCTGCCTATGCATCCCCCAAGACTACCTTGATAGTAAAAAGGTTGCCCATCCCTGTTTAAGAAAACCAGAAACTTTTGGGGAGCTCAGAATGGTAGTTATATTGGGAAGGATCCGACAGTGTGCTTCCGCTAGTGCTATTGGCATTGCCTTAGGGGAAACCAAAGCTTGTGCAATGTAACTAGCACAACAGGAGAAAGCAGCAATTTGGTGCTGAAATTCAGTGCTGCTGAATTTTAGTGGCAGATTGCCACTTTTCCTCATTGTGCTAGTTACATTGTGCAAGCATTGGTTTTCCCCTAGGGTAACATTAGTACTGCTAGCACTGGGACACCGTTGAATATTTCCCATCAAAATGAAGATCATAAGCAGAGGATAAGAGGGCACAAAAATGGACTTTGGCCACAGCTAGACCTAAGGTTTATCCTGGGATCATCCAGGGTTCGCCCCTGCCTGAGCACTGGATGCCCTGTGTGTCACCTAGATGAACAGGTTTGACCCCTGGACGATCCAGTGATAAACCTTAGGTCTAGCTATGGCCTTAGTTAGAGAAGGTAATTTTAAATGTAAAGGCAAGGATGTCAGTGCATTTATGTTTTGATATTGTAAGTGAAGTGTGCTATAGCTCTAGAGAAAGGATTTCATAGTCTTTAAATATTTATTTTATTCCGTCCTTATTCTCCTTGATCTAACTGCAGCCTTTGACACGGTTGATCACGATCTTCTCTTAGATTCCCTCCATGACCTTGGACTCTGTGGCTCTGTCTATAACTGGTTCGCCTCCTATCTAGAGGGTCGCTCCTTCAGCGTGTCGGCTAACGGCAGCTCGTCCTCCTCCTTTCCCCTTTCAGTAGGGGTTCCGCAAGGCTCGGTGCTTGGCCCGCTGCTGTTTTCTCTATACATGCTGCCCTTGGGTAAACTTATTCAATCTCATGGCCTCCAATACCACCTGTATGCCGATGACACACAACTATACCTCTCATCTCCGGAACTTTCTCCTGATGTCCACGATCGTACCTCAGCATGTCTTTCAGATATCTCAGCCTGGCTGCTTCATCGCCGTTTGAAACTCAATATGGCAAAAACTGAACTGCTTGTTTTTCCTCCTAAACCTTCTCCTCATCTCTCATTCTCTCTTACTGTCAACGATGTCACGCTTACTCCGGTCAAGGAAACTCGTAGCCTTGGCTTTATATTTGATTCCTCGCTCTCCTTTATTCCTCATATCGAGGCAGTAGCTAAATCTTGTCGTTTCTTCCTGTATAATATTGCCAGGATTCGACCATTTTTGTCTGTCTCTTCTGCCAAGACTCTCGTTCACGCACTGGTTATCTCTCGGTTGGACTACTGCAACCTCCTCCTCTCTGGCCTCCCCTCATCTCACATCAGTCCGCTGGTCTCTGTCCACCACTCTGCCGCTAAGATCATCTTCCTGGCCCGCCGCTCTGACCATGTCACTCCGCTTCTGAAATCTCTTCATTGGCTCCCAATTCATTCCAGAATCCAATATAAACTTCTCCTGTTGACCTTCAAAGCTTTTCACGGTCTAGCTCCTGCCTATCTCTCCTCTCTCATCTCACACTATTGCCCCGCTCGTGCTCTTCGCTCCTCTGATGCCATGCTTCTTGCCTGCCCAAGGGTCTCTACTTCCCTTGCTCGGCTTCGTCCATTTTCCTCTGCTGCCCCTCATGCCTGGAATGCTCTTCCAGAACACCTGAGAACTACCAACTCAATCACAGCTTTTAAAACACAGCTAAAAACTTTTCTTTTCCCTATAGCTTTTAAACTTTGAGTTTGTTCTGACTCTATACTGTTAGCTTCACCCTTCCCGGTGCCTGTCTACACTTCCCTGTGCCTGTTTGCATTCTCTTTCCCTCCTTATTGTTTACTACAACTTTATTAGATTGTAAGCCTATGCGGCAGGGTCTTGCTATTTACTGTGTTATCTGTACAGCACCATGTACATCGATGGTGCTATATAAATAAATAATAATAATAATAATAAATAGAAAGAGAAGAAAAAGGGGGGTTTGTTTTTAAATGTAGGGACGTTACAAATTGATGGGGGGGTGGACTTCTGAAGTTCTGATGTCACTGGCACCAGCCACTAGTTACCTACAAGAAATGCTTTGGTGCCACATTAGCATAGGAATGGTTGCAAATGCTGAGGCAAAAATAATTGATTTAGTGATTGGGGTGTTGAAGAACTGTAATTCCCCTACAACGGAAGCACTTGTTGGGACAATGTTGTCTAGGCCTATTAATGACAGCTGTACAGTCCCCCATCTGAAAACAACAGTGTCTTTCTCTTCTCCCACCCTCCCCCAGCTTGTTTTTGTGTGAAAGGAAGCATGGAGCTGAAAACCTCTGCCCAGTGCTTGAATACAAGGAGTTTGTTTGCATGTCCATTGTTCAATGCTGTCCTTTTGCTCACTGCTGCTGTCCTTGGCATTTAAAAGTAGTTGTACAGGGTGGGAGGGGGGAAGAGCCAATTGTGCTTCTACCATTCTCAAGACAAACCTCATGAAAACTGGGCAAGTTGCTTCCGTTGCATTTGGTTAACCGTCCTCCCCCCCCCCCCCCCATTAAAATAAGCCTCCTCACTAACCCACTTAGTCAATGATTTTACAACTTTTTTTTAATGGAGAAAAGATTAAAGGTGGAGTGTGTGTGTGGAGTAAGTTATGACAGACGAATAAAAGTGGCCCACTTCAGATTGTCCAGATGCCTCTGTCAGTTGGCTTAACTATAAATATCCAGATATGATAACAGAAACCCATATTCCACAATGTGCATGGTTATGTTTTCTTTTGTTCTACCCACATGAATGCTAGTTGCTCTACCTGAGAATCTGCACAGGCGTCTCCTTAGTGCGGCTCACATCTGCATAAAAATAACCAGGGGCCAGATGTCCCTATTTCTAATCCTAGCTGCTTTGCTGTAATGATTCTATGTTGTTGGAAAGGCACTCTGTACATGCTTAAGGCAGTCCTGTAATTAGATAGCTGCCAAAATGGTTCTCATCCTGCGCTTTTAAAAGCAGCCTGACATGCAGAAATATACTGGATGAAGCCATTCTATAATTTACCATTCCATCACTTATTTCTATCCCCTGAAAAGCTTCACCTGCTAATTTCTTTCCAATGTTTCCTCAGGCAGGCTGGATAGTAATCAAAACCAAAACCAAAGAGTGACAGAAGGTTACTTTCTGATGTATTAGTTTATTACATACAAGGAGCATTTTACATGAGGGAGCATTCAAAAATATGACACACACACACACACACTATACTTGTTTGAATTACCTCCACTCTAGCAACAGTAAAGGGAATTCAAACAAGTATTGCTGGATCATTCTTTAAAAGGATACTCAAAATTAATGGCTTGCGAGAACTATATTCTGGTGATTCCGGGTTTTGTATGTGTGTGTGATTGCATTTGTTTCAAATTCAAATTTGGTACCTTAGCAGAAAAACAGTATATAAAAGGCAATATAAATATAAATAAATATCAAATATTATGTGAGAGATTTGCATAATAATCACCAGATATTTTTTAAAAGCAAGAATGGCGGCTGTTACTTTGTCCCAGTAAGCTTTGGTGCAACCGAAAATCTTTGGTGCCTAATTAGTCTGCAAAGAGCATCCTGGATCTTAAGATTGTCACATTTCACAGAGGGAGCTTCTACCATGATGCCCTGCCCTCTACCGGCAATTTCCCTCTTTTCTCACCCCTTCAATACTTGTTTAACAGTCAGCCTGAGGAAGAGTCCTGTCAAATCTGTACAGCACCATGAAAACTTGATGGCGCTATATAAATAAATATTATTATTATTAATAATAATCCTAAAGCTAGCTCACTATTTTGTGGCATTCTGCTGATATTAATGAAGTCGGAGGCGTTAAGCTAAGCCCGTTTTGCATTTGATCGGTTTACGGCAGAGTGGGGGAAGAGAGGAAGACCCAGGCCACAGCTAGACCTAAGGTTTATCCTGGGATCATCCAGGGTTCGCCCCTGCCTGAGCGCTGGATGCCCTGTGTGTCACCTAGATCATAGAATCATAGAATAGCAGAGTTGGAAGGGGCCTACGAAGCCATCGAGTCCAACCCCCTGCTCAATGCAGGAATCCACCCTACAGCATCCCTGACAGGTGGTTGTCCAGCTGCCTCTTGAAGGCCTCTAGTGTGGGAGGGACCACAACCTCCCTAGGTAACTGATTCCATTGTCGTACTGCTCTAACAGTCAGGAAGTTTTTCCTGATGTCCAGCTGGAATCTGGCTTCCTTTAACTTGAGCCCGTTATTCCATGTCCTGCACTCTGGGAGGATCGAGAAGAGATCCTGGCCCTCCTCTGTGTGACAACCTTTTAAGTATTTGAAGAGTGCTCTCATGTCTCCCCTCAATCTTCTCTTCTCCAGGCTAAACATGCCCAGTTCTTTCAGTGTCTCTTCATAGGGCTTTGTTTCCAGACGCCTGATCATCCTGGTTGCCCTCCCCTGGACACGCTCCAGCTTGTCTGCGTCCTTCTTGAAGTGTGGAGCCCAGAACTGGACGCAATACTCTAGATGAGGCCTAACCAGGGCCGAATAGAGAGGAACCAGTACCTCACGTGATTTGGAAGCTATACATCTATTCATGCAGCCCAAAATAGCATTTGCCTTTCTTGCAGCTATATCGCACTGTTGGCTCATATTCAGCTTGCAATCTACAACAATTCCAAGATCTTTCTCGTTTGTAGTATTGCTGAGCCAAGTGTCCCCCATCTTTTAACTATGCCTTTGGTTTCTATTCCCTAAATGTAGAACTTGGCATTTATCCCTATTAAATTTCATTCTGTTGTTTTCAGCCCAGCACTCCAGCCTGTCAAGATCACTTTGAAGTTTGTTTCTGTGTTCCAGGGTATTAGCTGTCCCACCCAATTTGGTGTCATCTGCATATTTGATAAGCGTTCCCTGCACCTCCTCGTCCAGGGAGAAACCTTAGGTCTAGCTATGGCCCTAGTTTGCTCCTGACTAGCCTCTCCTCAGGTTTACCTCGGCACAGAGCGCCAGGCTTAGGCCTGGCAACGAAGCAGGCCGTGGAAGGCCACGCTGCAACGGCACGGGCTGCTCTTGCAGGGTTTCGTCGCCGCAGTTGCCCCCGGCGCGGCGCGCGCAGCGGGGGACGCTTCCTGGCCAGGCCCTCCCGCGAGCGCAGCGCGGCCAGGCGCCAGCCTCTCCGAGCGCTCCAGCTCCTGCCGCTCGGCGCCTAATTAAGGCCGTCCATCTCATTACGCGCCTTCCCTGGACGGCAGGCCACGTCGGAGCGGCGCGTGATCAAAGCTGGGGAGGTGGCTGCGCGGCCGAGCCGCCCTGCGCTTCCCTCGGCCTCCTTCTGCTGGCACTTCTGCTGCCTTGGAGAGCCTCCGCAGCGCGCGCGCGCGCCCGGCCTCCTTCATTTGCTCTGTTGCCTGCTGGAAAAGCAGGCGAACGTAATTAGCGAAAGTTAAGACAACATCCCTGTAATTAGCAAGCCAACTCTGAGCACAAGAAATGGAAATTAGTCACAGGATGCTAAATTAGCCACCGCATACATTACATGGCGACGGGCACCCTCGGGGCCGCCCGCTCGCAGGCTTTGGCGTGAAACCCCGATGCATCTCAATAAAGCAGCCGGTCCCATGGCGATTACAAGCCGGGCGGAAGGCTTCCCGAGCGCGTTGCAAACGGCCGAGTTTGCAGTCCCCCATTCAGGCGAGGGGAAGAACACAAACCCCAGCCCGCGGTGGGTGTCTGATAATGATTCCTTTTCACGCGTTTCAAGGTGTTTCAAGATCTCTGCCTTGTTTTTTCCTTAATTAGAAGCAGGAGTTGAAGAACTTCTTTCCATGACCCCAATTTTTGCACTATTTCCCTGTCTCTGTGCAAGAGAGAAAAGGAGGAGGGGGTGTGTGTTCTGGTTGAAGCAAGGCAGGAAATTGGACTGGAGCAACACATAACATAACATTTGCATCAAAATAATACGGCGGGCAAGAGAAAAATCACAATCACATCACTCGGAAGGAAGGGACGGAATACAAATTAAAGGGAAGAATGTAAATTTTGTGCCATTAAGCTTCAATGGCCATTGGAAATGGTGCAAAAGCACAAAGGGTTTTTTTTTATATATATGAGCATCATCCACTTTGATTATTCATACGTGTTTCTGCTTGAATTAAAGCAGGAGTGCTAGAGCCTGTTAAAGCAAAAATATTTGAATTGGTAGTGAACTCTCACCTTTGCTTGCATCCATTTACTTTTCAAATGAATACCAGATAAGTTGGTGCATTTTCTAATCGGCCTGTTTTTCCAGTGAGTGCTGCCATTACATACCAATTTCTTTGAGAAGTGCCTCCTAAGAAACATTAAATACTTACAAATAAGGATGTGTCCATCACTTTCAGCCAGGCTGCAAGAGCTGCTTGACTAGTGCTCCAAGACTCAGGCAGGGAGCTGCGGTTATGTGCCCCTTCTTTGATTGCCTTGTTTCTGCCTTATTTACATCTGCTTTCTGCAGCGAGGACAGCCATTGCTGCTGCCTTTGTTTTTGGGGGGTGAGTTTTTGGGGTCTTTTGTTAGCCGTGTGACCATAACAGCAGCATGAAAATTGACAAGGTGAAGCTTTTCCCTGTATAGAGATAGGGATGGCATAAAGTCATTCCACATCACTTATCTCTCTACTGCAGGGGTGGGGAACTTCAGGAGAACCAAGGGCCCACAGGCTGCAAGCCCCCATGGTAATTTGCTGGTGATTTTTTTTGTGTGGCAAACTGCTACGGAAGAAGCTACATTTGGCCATCTGTAGTGGTAAACTGTCAGTGTTTTGCCCACCACAACTATAGAAGGTGCGGTGGGCAGCTGCACCAAGGCCATATGCTACCCACCCCTACTCTACTGAGAAAAGCTTCACTTGCTAGGGTGCTAAGCTGATGTTAAAAGATCCAGGGAGCAGGACCTGGAAGGAAAAAGATGGCAACCCTAGGCATGGGTCTTTCTTTGGTGCTTGAGTTTTAAAACCCAAATAGTACTACCCCTGCCAAACACACACACAAATTAACACAGGTAGCAATCCAGGAGGTAGGAAAGAGGCCATAACATAGTGGTTTTGAGAATGTGCCCAACTGCCCTGCAGAGCAAGCCAATCTGGAACACTTCCGTCTACATTGCTTTATTCAACCATAGATTTGGAAAGAGGGTTTTTACCGGGGAGGAGGCAATTACCAGCTAATTCCCCAGTCACTGCTGGGTGAGTTCAGCCTGTTTACTCATTACCCCCTCCTTTAGTCAAGCGTGTAGCACGCTACAGGGGACAGGTCCTTGGGCTGTCAAAAGTATCCAGGGTTCCAATTTAGAAGATTAATTAAGATTAAGAATAAGGAGATACATGTTGGTATAGCCCTTAGTTTGATACTTTAAAATGTTGAAACAAGTTTACACAGCTGTCAGAGTGGGATACACTGTGCTGCCCCAACTGAGTAAAGCCACAGCAACTGGCAACACTAGCATGGTCCCTGCCATGGTACACCCCTACAGCCCCCTGAGGGAGGAATCTGTCCACTCCATTGCCTTGAGTAAGGACTCCCCTAGAGCAGCGAGGAGGGGCAGCCATATAACGGATTACTTCCCCTTGGCATTAAACTGTATCAACTGTGCTGGTTAGGGAAAGCTGTCACCTAGTGACCAAAGATGCTACTGCAGTCTTCAAACATATACTGTACACACATTACTCCTGGGCCTGCCCTTAAAGAGAAGTCTTATTTGTGCAGAACATTATTGCACATCTCCTAACAGTTACTGGGAAACATACACATATTCTACCTGTTCTGTGCAAGTTAAGTTAGTTATCAATTTGCTTCCAGATCCAATTCAAGGTGCTGGGTTTAGCCTTCAAAGCTTTGCTTGGCTGGAAGGCTTGTACCTTAAGGCCACAATGAGGAACCTCCAGTCCACAGAGGATCCCCATCCAGCCTGCGGAGCCTCCTTAGGTTCCTCAAGGGCATGCGGCTTGGCCTCTAAGCTCCACTCTCTGGAAGAAGAATATCTCCTAGAGGAATCCCCACTGTACTATCCAATCTCAAATCAGAGAAAACAGCAGGGATGCAGGCAGCAAGTGACTGGTGCTGGGAGGAAGAATGGTTACTGTTCCCAGGACTAGCCAAGTCCATGGCTTGAGTGGCGCATGAAGCCATGGACTCGGGCAGTGATGAATCATAGAACAGTAGAGTTGGAAGGGGCCTAAAAGGCCATCGAGTCCAACCCCCTGCTCAATGCAGGAATCCACCTTAAAGCTTACCTAACAGATGGCTGCCCAGCTGCCTCTTGAATGCCTCTAGTGTGAGAGGGCCCACAACCTCCCTATGTAATTGCTTCCATTGTTGTACTGCTCTTATAGTCAGGATTTTTTTCCTGATGTCCAGCCAGAATCTGGCTTCCTGTAACTTAAGCCCATTATTCCATCTCCTGCCCTCTGAGATGATCGAGAAGAGTTCCTGGCATTCCTCTTTCAAGTCCTTGAAGAGTGCTATCATGACTCCCCTCAGTCTTCTCTTCTCAAGGCTAAACATGCATGCCCAGCTCTTTCAGCCTCTCTTCATAGGGCTTTGTTTCCAGACCCCTGATCATCCCCGTTGCCCTCCTCTGAACCCGCTCCAGCTTGTCTGCATCCTTCTTGAAGTGTGGTGCCCAGAACTCGACACAGCACTCAAGGCATAACTGGTGGTTAATAAAAGGGAATCAATACCTTGCATGATTTGAAAGCTATACTTCTATTAATGCAGCCCAAAATAGCGTTTTTATTTATTTATTTATTTTGCAGCCACATCACATTGTTGGCTCATATTCAGCTTGTGATTTACAAGAATTCCAAGATCCTTCTCATTTGTAGTATTGCTGAGCCAAGCATCCCCCATCTTGTAACTGCATTTCATTTCTTTTTCCTAGGTGTAGAACTTGGCATTTATCCCTATTAAATTTCATTCTGTTGTTTTCAGCCCAGCGCTCCAGCCAATCAAGATCACTTTGAAGATTGTTTCTGTCTTCCAGGGTATTAGCTATCCCACCTAATTTTGTGTCATCTGCATATTTGATAAACATTCCCTGCACCTCCTCATCCAAATCATTAATAAAAATGTTGAAAAGCACTGGGCCCAGGACGGAGCCATGCAGTACCCTACTCATTACCTCCCCCCAGTTTGAGAAGGTTCCATTGATAAGCACTCTTTGAGTCCGATTCTGTAGCCAACTGTGGATCCACTCTAATAGTTGTTCCATCTAGCCCACTTTTAGCTAGTTTGCCGATCAGAATATCATGGAGCACTTTGTCAAAAGCTTTGCTGAAGTTGAGATATATTATGTCCACAGCATTCCCACAGTCGACAAGGGAGGTTAGCCAATCAAAAAATTAAATCAGATTAGTCTGGCAGGATTTGTTCTTGACAAATCCGTGCTGGCTTCTAGTAATCACAACATTGTTTTCAAGGTGCTTACAGACTGACTTCTTTATAATCTGCTCCAAAAGTTTCCCAAGGATGGTTATCAGGCTAACCAGTCTGTAGTTCCCAGGTTCCTCCATTTTGTCCTTTTTGAAGATAGGGACAACATTAGCCCTCCTCCAGTTGCCTGGCTCTTCACCCTTCCTCCATGATTTCACAAAGTTAATAGACAATGGTTCTGAGAGTTCTTCTGCCAGTTCCCTTATTTTGAAACCAAAATAACCCTAAGATGTACATGTTTCATCTATATAGCTTTCATGGTCTTGGCACTATGGTAAAGACAAAAGGACAGGAATCCTCTTTTATTATTCTAGATGGTAGTTGCTGTGATAAGATTCTCATTTAATTCTTTCAAATATGTATTTCATACCCTGAACATAACAGCCTGTCCTTGTTATAACATCAACCATATTCAGGCAATCTCCTCACATGTAAACTCTACACACAAGGAAGGGGATAAGTGTGCTAGCTCTGCTCTTCCCTAATAGTTTTCATTGCTGTCTACATGTGGAGGGCAGCTATCTGCAGAGGAGAATCTCCTCTATCTGTGGATGAAAATTGGGATTCTAAAAACTTGCAGCCTGATTTCAACTGGTGCAACAGAATATAGTTCTAGCAAGTTGATGGCTGAAGTGAGACTTGAACCAGTGGCCCTACAGCAACAATACTGGCTTCAACCTCCTCTTGTTATAATAGCTACTAGTAGAGGATACACGGATGGTGAGAACTTCTTCCCAAGTATGAATTGCTTTGTGTAGGGAGGCTGCGGAACCAGTAGCAAGTGCAAAAACCCTCCACCTCGATAGCCTCACCACTTTCAACTCACCATAAGCTGTCATCACTGAGATTTCAGATGGCACTTCGAATGTTTGGCAGAGATACTTGTTAGTGGAGAGACATGAAAGTCCACAAGAGAGGGGTACAGTCATGAAAACCTATGTGGACAGTTGAACAGTTGCATGTAGAGCTAGTGCAGTGTCGTGGCTAAATGATTATGATTACTGATCTTATCAGACTTAGCTCACCCACCCCAATAGTAGTTGATAATGATGACCTACCTTGCAGGATTATTGAAAGATGTATTGATCTGAAATATATTAACCATTCTGAAGTGCTACGTATCTGTAAATGCTAATTATCGTGACAGGGGAAGGGCCATCACTCAGTGCTAGATCACATATGGTGCTTCCAGAAGGATCTCCAGCTCAAAGGATATTGAGGCTGAGAAAGATGTTGTAGACCTGCTGCCAATCAAAATAGACAGCACTGAGCTTGACTAACTATTGGTTTGACTCAGTAAAAGGCAGCTTCATGTACTGATATCAACAGGCACAACCAGTGAAAGATGCAGGTGTTGAGAGAGCCTTTTAGAAGTTTTGTGATGTCATCCATTTCATTTTCTCAGTAACTATTCTGCTCTGTCCTCTTCCATAGCTGGCAATTCTAGTTTCTTATTTGGTCTCAGTATACTTCAGTGCCTCCTAATCATTTAACAACAAAGGCTCCCAAATTGCTTTTGGGGCATTTGTTAAATCAGAAATTTTCTGATAGGGAGATTGAAGTAAGAAAGCTGTGCACATTTCTTCGGCCACCAACAATTGCCTTCAGGAATCATTCCACTTGACTAGCTATGAAGAAAAACTTGTCTGGTAGAAACTATTTTATAATAGTTGGGAACTTTTATAACAGCACAGTACAATTGGGGCTGATTTATTGTAATGTGCCAGTGAGGAGAATTGTTATTCACTAAAGCAGAAAATGGAGCTGGTTTTCCAAAGTGTTTAAAATCAAGCCGCTCTGAAGTCACAATCTGATCATTTGGGGTAATTGTTTAGTGGTAAGGCAATCAGCTTTCATTACTGAGTGGTGCGCTACTCCATAGGAATGAGGAGCCAAAATGGAATTTACACACACACACACACACACACACACACACACACACACACACCTTGCCACACCAGTTACTAGGCCTCTATGTGTATTCTTTAGAATGTGGTCCATTAAATTGCATTACATCCCTCTGGCTAAATATTTTGGGTTGATGTTGGACAGCAGAAATGTGCAACTGGAAGCATGCATGCGTAGTCCCCACAAGGACCTGCACTGATTCCTTCTTGGCAAGCTTGGGCACCTGCAAAGAGCTCTATCCCCAGTATGAATAGCAATCAACAACAGTTCCAGCTGAGGCTTGTATTGTGCAATTGCCTGGCCTCATTCACAGAATTTTATGGGAGGTCCAGACAACATCGTCTTTCATCTCTAACCATCTTGTGTTTTCTCTTCACTTTTTCTATCTTTTTTCTTTCCACAAAAAAATCCATGAAGGAACGAGAGACAGAACAGCTGCACAATATCTTTGGGTTAGTAGCACTAAGAACCGTCCTTCTGAAACAGCCTTTCCCAACCTGGTTCTCTCTAGGTATGTTGCACTCCCATCATGGCCATGCTGCCTGGGGGTAATAGGAGTTGCAGTCCAACGGATCTGGAGGGCACCAGGTTGGTGGAAAAGTTGGTCTTGAAGCTCCCCAATTGTTTGTCAGAGAGTTCGCTTTATACACCCCAGTTGCTCACGCCAACACACAGATGACACAGGGATACTTCCATCCCTTCTTCCACCATTGCAAAAAGAGATTCTGTCTGAATCCTCCTGCTGTGCACCTCAGGTGCTCAGTCCCACTCTTACCTGCATCTCTCTCCTGCATAGGAGTGGGCAGCTCAAGAGCATGAGGGGAGAACTTGGCCAATCTCAGTTGCTGCTTCTATGTGGGGAAATGGGTTAAAGAGCCGTTTGTCCATCTTTGAGTGCGTAGCTGAGGAGCATCATATGTGCCAGAGCCTGCCTCTGCTGCTGTTCACAAGGGGAGAAAGGGGCTAAAGAGCTCTTTATGTGTGTCTTAGTGCTCTCTGGGAGTGGTTCAGGGGCTAGAGCCCCTATTCCTGTTCTTTCAGCTCTTGTTCTTTTCAAAATATGGTAGCTGTTAAACATAGTTGCTGCTATGTGGCGTGCAGCCAGATCCTATCCACCTAGAATGTGGTAGCGCCACCAGTGGCTTAAGCAACTGTAGCCTCCACCTCCTGTCTTTACAAAAGGGGTGGCCATTTCAAGTAGGGCTCCTGGGCCATTCAAAGCTGTGTGACAAGCAGAAATTCAGCAGGTAAAGCTTTTCCTATCATGGGATCTGCATGCCAGGCAAACCTTTCACAGCTGAATGTCTGCTAAGCATGCAGCCATTAAAGGCACAGGAGCCCTATTAGAAGCAGTTTTGCCTGTCATTAAAATGAGATGTGAGGGAAGCGAGAGTCTGATGGACCCTGGAGCATGTGTGTGAACAATGCATACCTGTATATGTTTGGCTTATCTGACCATGCCAACTTAATTACAACAATCAGGGTAGTATTTTTTCCAAAATGGCAGGATGGAGCCAGGCCCTCAGTCTGTAGAGGTGACCCATGGGTGATGCAGTCATACCATGCACCTGATGGTAGGGTGACCATATGAAAAGGAGGACAGGGCTCCTGTATCTTTAAAAGTTGCATAGAAAAAGGAATTTCAGCAGGTGTCATTTGTATATATGGAGAACCTGGTGAAATTCCCTCTTCATACAAAAGTTAAAGGTGCAGGAGCTATACTAGAGTGAACAGGTTTAAAAGAGGGCAGGGCACCTGCAGCCTTAACTATTGTGATGAAGAAGAAATTTCACCAGGTTCTCCATATTTACAAATGACACCTGCTGAAATTTCCTTTTTAATACAACTGTTAAAGATACAGGAGCCCTGTCCTCCTTTTCATATGGGCAGCCCACCCCATAGGACAGTCCAAGAGTAACATTGGTCTTCTGCTACCTGCTTGGCAGGCAATACCAAACAAAGATATGAGCACCTCCCTGGCTGATCGACCATTCACCTGTATGGAAAAAAGTAAAGGTGTGCACTCACAGACAGCGTTAAGATATGTTGGAAGCTCAGCTGTCCTCCTGTGTCTAGTAACCATATTTTTAGGGTTAGTGGCTGGTTTTGCTCCTTCTTGATGCTGTCCAGTATCAGCCCATTGACACTGTCCCAGAGAACTGAGCCAGACCCCATTTCCACAGTCCCTTTTGCAAATCCTCATCCTGGCTTCAGTTCCTTGAGTTGGCAACAGAACTTTGGGAACCAGTTTTATTTCATTGATAATTGATTACTGATTACTTGGTGCTGAAAAATGTGCACATTATTTAATTGATTCTGGCATATCATGATTAATCATGATTAATATTAATATTAACCTTTCATATTATTGAAAGATAGGGATTCAGCTTGGTCCAAATTCAACAGACAACAATCTCATCTACTTGCTGCCTTCACTCCAGAGGCCTAACTGTTGTACCAATTGTTCACTAGGGCACCATGACTGAAGTATTTTGTCTGACAATGAATGTTGACATTCACTTGTGAATATTGAGAATTCTAGACAAAGCTGTGAAAATCTGAAAAAGCAGAGATACACTGTTGAATGTTAACAATTATCTAAATGTGGTTGTTAGCATTAACTGAAGGAGCTCATTTAAGCCTACTAATTATGCAATCAAATTAAGAAAGTGGAGTATTGACACCTTCACCATTCTCAGCATGGGCTTAATGCTGCTCTCTAGTTCTCTTGTATTAAACTACTAAACAGTACCAAAGAGGAAACACTTCCATGCCTATTGGTCTCTGTTCATATTACACTTGCAGATCTGTCTTTACACGGTAAGTGAGATTGTTTGCTTCATGGATCAATAAACCCTTGATTTATTGATAAACCCATTAGCTGTCCATTGGTTGTACAGCTAATGTATGGGCCATGAGCCCTAAGAACATCAGAATTCAGGCATTCGGCCATCCATAATCCCTTTAACCGCCCAGAGAGCTCCGGCTATTGGGCGGTATAGAAATGTAATAAATAAAATAAATAAATAAAATAATACATCACCAGCAAGTGCGTCACCAAAGAGCATAGCAATCACGAGGCTCATTCAGATGTGTATACAAAGCAATGACCTCAGATACATGTCTTATTCTTCTGATTCCCTGTTTCTGCAGACAATAGGGAAACAGATCTTGGGTGACTTTCAGAGATGCCATTTAGATATGGAGTGACCCTCAGGAGTACCAACATTGGTCTTATACACTGTCTATTGCTATAAAGAATGAACGGAACTTAAGCACTTTGCACACAAATCAAAATAATATTACTTGTATATATGGAATTTAACCTTAATTGTATCTGACAGTGGGCCTTTGGGCCTTGCTGAACTTTGAGCTCTCGTTCTCACTCACTCTCTCTCTCACACACATCTGAAATGGGGACTCTGCCAATTTTTTAGGAGAAGGTCAGAGTGGGGTTCCATGAGCTGGGGGCTGAACTCCACAACAGGGGCCCAGGGAATGGCAGGTCCCTTTCCCTCTGAGGCATTTCCCCTCACCCCCACCCACTTGTGGAATGGTTGGAGAATCAGCACCTGGACCTGATCACTGTCTTTAAGCCTGCCGTAAATGCTCTTAGTCAGTTGATTGGTGGAAGAGGAAAGAAAGCAATTATTGTTGTGTTGGCTGCCTGAAAATGAGAACTGCTGTCAACCATAGATAGCTGAGGAGGAGTTACACTAAGGGATGTCAACAAACGTATGTAGGGTTTTGTTCATGGGAGGTTTTCCATAATACACCTTGACGGTTTTGAAATTGGTCCTGTGTTGCCCAACAATGAGGGACAGTGCAGCTTACATAGCAAAAAATCTATAGTTCCTAGACACTTGCTTACCACAGAAGAATCACTAGATGTTGACCTTCAGTTCAGTCTGCAGTACGAGATGATTCAGGGAGATAAGAGCAACTAATCTGTCAGTCTTCTCTGACTTTTTTATTGACTAACTGACATATTGTTATTTCAGTGTCAGTGTCGGCTGTGCCTTGGTGTCATGAAAAATATGATTCATACACCTATTGGGCATTTATGGGACCTGAGATTGAAACCTTTTTATCAAAAAGGCCTCCTTTAAAAACAGGAGTATTTTAGGATAAAGTGGGCCGGTAAAATTAAATGGCCCCAATTTTCTCCAGTTTCTTGACACACAGTCCTCAGGTTAAACTTCAGAGTGCACATCACTTGTTTATAATTACACTAAAGCTTTACAATAGATTACATGTTGACAGTGCACAGGTTTGAAAATAATTCCACCAGGGCAGTATTTCATGGAGAGTTCAGTACTAAATTGTAAATCAACTCATTGCAAAATTTCAACATAATATTTGGTTTCAAAATTGTTTTTCCAACAAATGAAAATGAAAGTGATGGAACATCAAGAACCTTTATGGAACTTTCCAAGGAAAATTTATTGATGGGGCTGTATCTGTGGAAGCCTTTTATGTACTCGTTACGGTATCTCAGTTGGGTGCCATGTTGCAGAGTGATGGTTTACAAACAATTATTTGAACACTGATTCACCCAGACACTAAAAAGCAATTATTTTATAGTTTTTGTTACTCCATTCCACCACCACCCCTAGCACACTTTGTGCAGCTCAAGTTGGTTTGTGCGATAAATTGACAAAGTTCAAAATGTGACTCCTCTGAACTTTTTAACCTTCTATGAAAGGGAAGAATTCTAAGAGCAATGGATAAAATTCAATTAACTGAGATGACAGAAAATAATCTACTGAGCAAATACATCAGGCAATTGGAAGCTTTCAAAAAAGAAATATCCCATTTCTTTCCTTGTTATCTAATGATACAGGGGTTTATTTCTCTAGCAGCAGTTAGAAATCTACGTAATGTTCCCTAAATGCTTTGGCAAGCAATTAAGGCCTGTATTGTGTGACTAATTCATTCATTTCTCCAGTTAGCAATTAGCATATAGCATAAGTACTCTATCTCTACCATCTTAAGGTTGCATGTCTCTGTGTGTGTTCATATGTGTGTGCTTATGTATACATATTATGTACATATTTGCCCTGACTAGTAGACATGGGCTCCATACATGGTTCTTTGGAGAGGTTGACATCCAAATGCTTTTCCAACGCCACAGCTAGACCTAAAGTTTATCCTGGGATCCTCCAGGGTTCGCCCCTGCCTGAGCACTGGATCCCCTGTGTGTCACCTGAACAGGTTTGACCACTGGACGATCCAGGGATAAATCTTAGGTCTAGCTGTGGCCCAAGTGATTGACCCTTCCCACACCTCTGTTGTCACCGTGTTTCCGTATGTATTCCTACTCCTCCCAATGTTCTCCCATACCTCTTCCTCAGAGAAATCCCAGTCACTGAGTTGCACAGAAATGATGGTGCACTGAAATGGGGACAGAGCTATATCCATGGAAGGATCTGGCACCAAACAAGTAGTTGTCACCTGTGCTTTAGATCTTGGTGTAGATCAGAATAGGAGTAGCTGCAGTGTCTGAGCACAATCAGAGGAAGAATTTGGTAAGCCAACATGTGACTAGCCTCACATTTTTTAATTGCTGTGATTGATGTTGCAATCAGGCTCCCTAAAGGAAGATCCCAAACTGTGTAATTGTGAGCCTGGTCCTGCATTGGTTTCAGCTCATTAATGAAAGCATCACCCATAATTATTATGCCCAAGAAACCATTTTATATGCACAGTGACACACTTCAGGGTGTGTGATCGCTGTGTCATAGGCACACTTCTCAGGTGCTGGTAGCACTTGAACTTTGATCTTGCTCCTCACAATTTCATCTCAGGCATGCTTCGGTAGCATTATAGGCTTATGCTCTCTGCTGATGCCTGCTTACTAAAGTCTCTGAAGTAGTCCCACAAGCTAGTGGCATTACTCATACATAAGGTGTGTAGGAGTTGCCCAGTTGCTAAGGATGTGTTTAGGTGTGCAGCACACCCCCTTTTCCAAAGGCTCTGAGTGGGTGACAGATTTATGCAAGTATTAAAAAAGGCCTGACGTGGAAGTTCATGACCTAAAACAAACTAAACAAATGGGAGCACAATGAAGAAGAAAACAAAAGGAATGATGGGTGTTTTTTTGTTTTTGTTTTAAATAAAACTATCTTCAGGAGCACTGTTCAGGGAGAGCAGGGGTGAGCAGTCATTATTCCCACCTTTCCTTGCCCCAGGTTTCAGACCACCATCCTCTGGAATAATTTGATATCTCTAGCTCAGGGGTCCCCAGACCGGGACCGGTCCGTGGCCTGTTTGGAACCAGGCCACGCAGGTGAGCTGCTTTCACCCACCCACACCCACCCACCCCAGCATACCTGGGTGCAGGGCGCCATCTCGCCTGCCCAGCCGAAGCAAAGACAGGACGCTGGGGTGGGGGTGGCAGCTTTGGAACGGTACGCCCGGCCAGAAGCCACTCTGGGAGAGCAACCTCCGGGCGTGCCATTCCGAAGCTGCCCGCCCACCCCAGCGTCCTGGCTTCGCTTCGGCTGGGCGCCCACCCAGCCGAAGCTGGAGGGGGGGGGCGAACGTGGCTTCCCAAAACCATCCCCTCAACCCCCGCCCCGGTCCGTGGAAAAATTGTGTTCCACGAAACCGGTCCCTGGGGCCTAAAAGGTTGGGGACCGCTCTGACTCACTGCTTCTACATAGTAGTGACTTGTTATAAACAATTCAGTGTGTGTGTGTGTGTGTGCGTGCGCGTGCGTGCATGTGTGCACAAAGGAGAGAGTGAGTTATCACATTTGAACTTCTGATCTAAAATGGAGCTGCTTTTCCACTCTTAATTTCCACTTTGAGTTCCATTGCAAAGTATAGAGTTTTCACCATAGAGAGGCCAGGGCCTAGACCAATGTCAATCTGCACTCACAGAGAATCATGTAAAACATGGCCAGCATTGCATTAACATTGTTTTTTGTGGTATTCGTGGGAACATCACAGCATCAGTGCCCATTCAGCAAACTGAGTGGATATGACTTGTTGTCATATCACTGATATCACAAACATAAAAGAACATCATGGGATTAGTGAGTATCAAATCCACGCAAGTTTGCTGTTTTTGTGGTTAGCAACAAAAGGGAAAATTAAATGCTTCAGTTAATGTGTTTCAAGTATTCATTATGTGGATTCATTTGTTTATTTGTTTTACTATCCACATAAATGTTCTGAACTTTTGTTGAATCTAATGGAACCTTCCATAACTTTTGAGAATCACAGTTTCCTCAGATGTCTCAGAATGTTCTCACCCATGCCCTTGAGAGTATATGAGGCAAGACAAATGAGATATAAGACCAAAGTGAATTGAGGTAAAGAGGGAACCCAGTTGTGATATTGAGAATCTTATTTAATTGTGCAATTGTAAAAATGTACATGTGTGTTAAGCTTGACAAATAGTGACTCATGAACATCATATTTTATACAACACCAGAGATATCTATTGAGCCCGCCCATACACACAACAATATAAAATGTAAGCAAGGCATTAACAAACTCAGCTGATGGACACCATGGACATAACTAGACCTAAGGTTTATCCCTGGATCGTCCAGGGGTCGAACCTGTTCATCTAGGTGACACACAGGGGATCCAGGGCTCAGGCAGAGGTGAACCCTGGATGATCCCAGGATAAACCTTAGGTCTAGCTGTGGCCCATGTCTGCTACTACTGTGATGAGAAGCTGCCTTGATTCATTGTGGCCTAAGGAGACAATACATTGGAAGATGACATTACAGCTGCCAAAGAAATGACAGAAAAGTTAGGAATTGTCTTCAGGGCAACTCATATTAATCAAAAGAAGAGACAGTTTGGTTACTAGTATAGAGATGACGTAATGGGAAACTTGGAAACAAAATTCTTCCCTCAGTTTCTTTTTGCCTTGGAGAGTAGGAGCCAGTGACCAATGGACCCCCTCAGTGACTGTTTCCAAAAGTTGCAAGTCAGGACACCATTCCACCATCTAGCCCATTAAAAAGTGAATTGTGTCTTTCTGTCCTATTCCCACCAAGACTGGAGCCATCAAGCTAAGATTACTGATCTACTGTAAAAGCAGGGTAACTATCCAGCAGGGCAACTATCCAGCAGGGCAAGGAGCATGCTGATGAGACAGCATGTGAGTTGTCCAACTAAGTAAGTGTCTCAAGGAACAGATCCCAGGAAGTGTTTACCATCTGCGATCTGCAACACATATCTGTTCTTGCTTCTTCTACCAAAGTAGTGTGCTGCCAGATGTGTACTGCATTTTCTGGCCTATGCCAGACTCATCACTGTCTCCGGCTGGGGTCCTGGGGCTGATTGTGCAGGATCTGGAGCTGGAGTATATGACCAGCCAAGGTGTCTCAAGTCCCCTGTTTCTATGGAAGCTCTGAGTCGTCCAGGGTGGCAGCCTTGGGTGTTAGTGCCTGCTGACTCCCCAGGTCCTCACATACATTGGTGCTCCAATGGTGAGACGTAATACCCTCAAGGCCTTTCACAAGTAGATTCTTCCTGTCTTATGTGTTCTCCACAGATTGCTGCTTAAATCCTCCTCATTTCTACTGAATTTCAGCATTGTCTAGATGCCCATTTCAAATGTTTCATTGAGCATGTCCGCCACTTTGTTAGTTTTGCAGATGCCATATTTAAATATTACTTAAGTCAGGTTTCATGGCAACCCACCCCCGATTTTTTTTCTTGAGGAGCCAAGCTACACTGTCAAGAAAGCAGTAATTTCCTTGGCTAAAAAATAACGATGTGCATCTTTTCATGGCCTCTGTAGTTTCAGCACCATCTTGGGTGCGCTGTCATCTTCTTCTAGGCCTGTACCTTCATTGTACTCTATTCCACTGAGTTGGCTTTGAGCCCTCTAGATTTGGAAACATGTGCTTCTTGTTCCATGCCACACTAATCCCCAGCTTTTACTGATCCAAGCCAGGGCTGGGTCTGCTAGTTTTGTTTTTTGTTTGTTTTAGTCCTGGAAAACAGCAGAGGTCTAGAGAAGTGCCACAATCTTGGCTGGATGTCATCTTGTTCTCTCTCACCACCATGTCATGATATCACATTTTTCTATTATTGTGATAATGATTGGTTAAACAGTTAACATTTGGTGAAGGTGACTTCTTTCCAAGAAAATATGTTTAGAACTGAAATGTAAGGCCCCACTGTGCAAAATACCTCTGGAAAACATTGTATTAAAAAGAAGTTAGCATTTTGTAAGAATAGATCCTATTCAACAATCAACACTAATAAACAGCAATCGTCAATATGGCTTTATTACTTCAATATGGGTAATTTTTCTTTGTGTGTGTTTATTGCAAATACTACATCTAAGGTCTAGAACTGCACTAAAGAATGCTGGTTCCCTCCCAGATCCCTTCAGCCCATCTGCCAGTTGGGGGCATGCTGAGACAATGGAAAAGCTTTCACAGATCAGCAGCACATACTCTCCGTCCAGCCAAAGGGAGCGATTTCTTTTCCAGTGGCGTTTTCCACATGATTGATTCCAGTATTCACTTTTAAAGCATTTATTTTGAAACAATGTTTTTAAAATGGATGTCATTTTACGTTTTCCTCTAGGTAAATCAAAAATCATAGGTGTGGATCAGAGCAAATAAATAAATAAATAATCTGATATTACTTTTAAACGTGTGATGTTAAGCTAGTGTAAAAGGCCACAGAAAGATCCTATTTTGGTTTAAGCCAGCCAGGCTTTGTGTTTCATTCATGGGTGGATTAAGACAAGTCGAAACAAGAGATGTTTACCCAGATGGTACTAAATTTGAATCAAGATAAGTCATTGGAGCTTGCATAGTTTGCTGGTATAAACTGCATGGTGTCCCTTCAAAGTTCTCCAGCAGAACTCCAGAAATTTATAGCAGCTGGAAAGGTGGCTCGTTGACTGTGTCTGCCCCAGTACAGAGGGGCCATCTAAATTTAGGGAGAGCAAATTAATATGAATTCTATTTTAGTAGTGACTGGCTGATATACACAGCATTGCTCGCACACGCCTCCCCCCCTAAGATATATGTCTATGAGGTAATCATCTTAAAGTAGTAGGCCAATGCTAGGCCTGTGAGTTAACTTTTAAACAAATTAAATTGCCCAAGGCATTCTGGGAGTTGTAGGCATAAGCTGAGGCTAGAATGGAATGATGGGCGGGGTTAGTGGCAGTGCATAGAATCATAGAATAGTAGAGTTGGAAGGAGCCTATAAGGCCATCAAGTCCAACCCTTTTGGAGAAAGTCACGTAGAAGGAGAACAAAGACAGTTAGTGAGATGTCAGGAAAGTGGGAGCTGAGTTAGGATTGAGAAATAGTGACCTGGTTGGCACATAGTGACCTGGTTTGCTAACCTAGGCTTTATTTAAAATCAGCCACTCTTCATGCCAGTAGTACACTTCCCAGCCTGCCTTTGGTGTCTACGTCCTCTGAGAGGCACTTGTTGCCAATGCTGCTCCTTGGTAGAGCGTCAAGGAGTAGCATCGCCAAGGAGGGGTGGTAAGCAGCTGTCAGTGGACATGCCTGGAAAAAGGAAAGGAACCTCTTGTGCAAGCACTGAGTCATTACTGACTCTTGGAGGGACGCCAGCTTTCGCTGATGTTTTCTTGGCAGGCCTTATAGCGGAGTGGTTTGCCGTTGCCTTCCCCGGCCGTTATTACCTTTCCCCCAGCTAACTGGATACTCATTTTACCGACCTCGGGAGGATGGAAGGCTGAGTCAACACGAGCCGGCTGCCTGAAACCAGCTTCCACTGGGATCGAACTCAGGCCGTGGGAAGAGTTTCAGCTGCAGAAACTGCTGCTTTACCACTCTGCTAGCTCTTGCCAAATTCTGCTGGCACTGCCTTGGCCTGCACTTCTCACCCATCAAGTGCTCCATCAGGAGCCTGTACTGAAGGGCCAGCCCATGTACTTCCCCCCCCCCCTTCATCAGGCCTGTTTCTGGGCATGCACAGAGTGCCTCCCTTTCTTCCCCCTCCCTTTTAAGGGTGAAGGCCATGCATGCACTTCCCCCAGATTCTGAGAAAACAGTGATAGCAAGACAGGGTGCCTTTGAGCATGTTCAGAGTTTGGCTTCTCAAAGCCATGCTGTTGTATCTAGTTATTATTTTAAAACTATATATGGCAGGCAGAAGGAGGCACCGCAAATGGACACAGCCCATTTATGTGGGTTGTTTCCTTTTATGTGGAATTGGGCTGACTGCTTGAGACCGTCCTTAGTAATCTGGGTTGTGAAAGGTATGCAGCGGCCACCCGCTTGCACATTCACAATGGTAAGTCTGGCCCTCAAGGCATGCTGGAAATTGCAGGCGTAAGCCTAGGTTTTTTTATTATTATTATTAAATCCTTTTTAAAAAAATTAAACCTCAAAATTCATGTTTTTAGATTTTCCTGGTACATTGTACAGCCAGACCTATCTGCATGCCAAATTTCAAGTTTCTATCTCATCTAGAAGTGGGTACCATTTCCAGACATACATTCCACATGCATACTTTCCACTTCATAGCTAGAGATTATGCTCCTTGTTGCCTCCTGTCCTATGTGATCTCTGTGTCTACAATAAGAAACAGTTTTGCCCGCTCTGTGCTCTGTTCCACAGAACACCATGGGAAGCCGCTGAGAATGGAGCCAGCTTCTAACTGAATAGTTTATTTATTTATTACATTTATATACCACTCCATAGCTGAAGCTCTCTGGGCGGATTACAAAGGTTAAAAACAGTGAACATTAAAAACAAATATACAAAAATTTAAAACTATCAAAAGCATAAAAACAACAATATCTATCTAAAACAACTATTCTGGGGTCAGTTAAAAACTCAACATATGTTGTTAACTGCCTGGGAGAAGAGAAAAGTCTTGACCTGGCGCCGAAAAGATAACAATGTTGGTGCCAGGTGAGCCTCATCGGGGAGATCATTCCACAATTGGGGGGGCACCACTGAAAAGGCCCTCTCCCTTGTTGCCACCCTCCAAGTTTCCCTCGGAGTAGGCACTCAGAGGAGGACCTTAGATGTAGGGCACAGTGAGCGGGTAGGTTCATGTCGGGAGAGGCGTTCCATCAGGTATTATGGTCCCAAGCCATGTAAAGTTAAAACGCTTTCAACTGCATAGCATATTAGCTAAAGACCCCTCAGCTTTAATGAGAAGGGTGGGCAAATAAGTGCAGTCTGATTCTCACTTTTCACCATCCTCCAATGTCAGTGGAGTGGTGAATCCGCTCAGGATTTTAGTCAGAACTCCAAATGGCCACAATTTACATAGAAGTGAGTGCTTTACAGCTGCAAATGGTGTAAAATGTGCCAATTACAGCCATAATTTCCCCACATATTACTCATACATACTGAACTGATCTTCCAATGAATCTTTTCTGAATATTTTATTAAAATGAATATGAATGCAAAACCTGGGCTAGTCTACCTTACAAGGTTGTTGTAATGATTAATTCAAACCCTCAAAAAGGGCTATATAAATCAAGGGTATCACACTCAAATGGTTAGAACTGGGATAGACAATCTGGGGCCCTCCAGATGTTTTAGACTACAACTCCCAAAATTACTGACCATTGTCCATGCTGGCTGGGGCTGATGGGCATCATAGTCCAAGTTATCTAGAGGGCACTAGGGATTGGATTGAATGCACCAGTGGAATGTAGACCACTGGTGGAATGGATTTCCCTTTCCCCCTCAAGCCCCCAAACTTGCTGCAGTAGTCTCGCAGGGGCCTAGTCCAGGACATCGACCATTACTTCCTTTCAAGTCCCATGTATAGGACCCAGGCTTCCCAGCCATTGGCCCAGTATTGAAGGCAGCCTTTCTGAAGCTATGACTCAGTAGAACAACATGTGCTTAGTGTACAGGAGATCTCAGCTTTGATCTTCCTGACCTATGGACTCTTGGAGTAAGGGCTGAGAAGATATGTACCTGAAACATTGCAGTGCTAGGCTACAGTCAAACTGAGGCCACAGCTAGACCTCAGGTTTATCCTGGGATCTTCCAGGGTTCGCCCCTGCCTGAGCACTGGATCCCCTGTGTGTCACCTAGATGAACAGGTTTGACCCCTGGACAATCCAGGAATAAACCTTAGGTCTAGCTATGGCCTAAGTTAGCAATACATCAGCCCAGGTCCTTTTCCTGCAAACTGCCTGCCTTACATCGGCTCCTGGGTGCCTTTCATTTTGCTTAGCTACACCTCCCCCAAGTGCTTCTGGTTGCTTACCAGTGTCCACTTCCCTCACCCCCCACCTCACCAGGCTACCTTAGCCGTATGCTCTCTCATGTAGAACTGAGCATAGGTTCCGCAAGACACAGGACCTGCTTGCATAGAGTCCATCTGCACAGGCTCCTGAGCACGTTGTAGATAAACATTGTGGATCATGCTTAATGGGTTGTCTGTGCATAGGTTGTGTTGGCGTGACACCCTTGAATACATGGAGGTCAGAGGCAGGGCCAAAAGGTGTGACCATAATCCCCTCTTCCATGTGTTCACTTCTACATGGATATGATTGATTATCAACCCTCCTCCCCATGCATGTACACTTCATAGCACCCTATTGCTTCCTTTATTACTTCTTCAGCGTTAACATGAGGATTTAGAGGGGGACATTGAGCTGTTGGGGTCCTGCCCCATAAACCTCAGGTCAAGAGGCAAGGCTATAGGCAAAATGGTCTTGACGGTCTGTTGGGTGATGGGGTAGACTTAAAATAAAAGACTCTGCAACGTTGTTTACTGACTGTGGAAATATGTAATGTGTGTAATGTTCTACATGTGGGTTCAACCCTGGCAGTTGCTAGGCCACCTTTGAGCCTTGCAGAATGAACTTGGGCGAAATCAGAGGTAATGAGAAAAAGCCCTGGCCTTTGTTGACATGACCACTTTCTCATCCATGTATGCAGTTTGGTAGAATATTTATCACCTCCAATATATTCCTGACATTCCAAGAACACTTGGGATCTCATCTTCAGCTGCAAAGGTCAAATCTGCCCAAGTAAATTATAGCTTTTGCTTATTTCATACCTTATTTTCCCACTTCCCTCCTTTAAAGGGCTACAGTTCTGGGAAATTTCTTTGGCCACAATCAGCTAGGAGGTTATCTTGCATACCTCACATTTATATCAATGGGGCTTGTGCAGGAGAACTTTCCAGTGGATTATGTTCTTTGTTTGCTTTTCTGTTTTGTTTTGAGGTGGAGGGGTGTGTGTGTGTGTGTGTGTTTGCCTATCAATAAAAGAATGGTAGGCACTACATTATGCCGTTAATTTTCTTTCTGGTGTATTTGTTACCGTGACTTATTTTGTGCCTGCTGTATGAGTTACCCAATTGTGTATGATGATTTTTAAATATGTTACTAGGAAAACACTTTTTATAGCCAGTGCATCTTTTGATTATGAATGAGTGCCGTGTGATACATGCAGGAGTGTTTATTATTTATACAAAATATATAAGCAGGAAGAATTGTCATAAATCACACGCTGGTATTATCCTAGGAGTTCATGACAGCCATATCTTTTTATATATATAGAAAACTGGAATACATTAAATAATATAGGCACTGGGAAAAGATTTCAAAAACTGGATAATAGTTGCATTTGTTCCATTCATTTGGTATAGCATTTAAAATCTGACTCCATATAAATTAATCTTTAAAACACACACACACACACACACACACAGAGAGAGAGAGAGAGAGAGAGAGAGAGAGAGAGAGAGAGAGAGAGAGAGAAATTACGAAGAAGGCTATTCTGTCTCCATGCATTAGCTTTGTATTTTACTGCCTAAAAATGCAGTAACAACAATTGCCATCAAACCCGTGAGGGTTACTCGTCTTCTGCACCTCGTTTGATGGGGAGCTTGGAAAATGTCCGCTGTGTGACACCAGAAGCGGAGAAACAGCCACTCTGAACCCAAACTGAATGGAGAGAACAGATTTCTATGCTTAACCAGCACCTCACAATATCGATTTCAAAAGAGGCTTACTTAGGTTACGGTAGTCAATAGTCCTGCCTTAGCATTTACTAAAACATTTAATTAACTACATTTACCTTTTAAAGGAAAATTCATTGCTGCAATTTTTTCCTTGAGGTGACTAGTGCTTTTAACCACTGGCTAAAGTGCACCCAGTGTTAATTAGCATATTTATGATTAAGTAGATTTAGCATGCAGTAATCATTCTCTAATTCAGTAAGAACTATCTCTGGTGAATAGTGGACATTAATGACAGTTGCAAGAGCTTAGATATTACATAATCACTAATTACATTCTGCACAATTAGTGGTGACTCCTCTATGTGCATCGCTAATGGCTGATTCGTGTCATCAGCCTGTTCTGCCTGTAAAGACATATAAACAGTCTGCATAATTTTCTGATTGTATTAACATAGAGAAGGACATTATTAATGAAGTTTGGGGTCCATGAAGAGGTTTTTATGTATGTGATGGACAAAAGCAAAAAGGCTCTCCTCGGTTTTGTACAGATTTTTCCTTGATATACATGTTGTTCATTACCAACCTCAAAGCCCCACCGACTTAAGGTCTTCCTTTTTTCTGATGCAGATATCAAATGCATTTCGTTTCCACTTACAATATGCATATGGCAGAAAGAAAAGAGGAAGCTGGCAACCTAAACCATATAAAATTACCAGGGGGGAAAAAGAAGCCAGTTGCTAAAACTTGTTTTGAGGAAAATAAAACACACAACAAACCTTTTCAATAGCTACTGCATTTAATGAAGAGCTATTACATATGAACTGTTTGTTGTTTTGATTTGTTAAGTATCAATATGAATAAATATAGCACTTTTACAGGGGGATTCTAGCGTGTCTGCTCAGGAGTAAGTCCCACCATGTCCAATGATACTGACTACATTATGTGCGTGCATTTAGGATTGCAGCTTAATGTGCAAAGTACTTTACAATTTTAACACAAGATGTTGCCTTTGAGTAAGAACAGTAAGATCGCATTTTGTAGTACTGAAATATTAGATGCTGCTACCAGTTCATTTACCTAAGACAATGACAGGGGATGTGTCTCCAGCCTCCTAAAGACAATAGGCTCATTCCAGAAGGACCAGGAGTAAAATGTACCCTATATGTATAGAATGGGTATCATTCTTGCAACTGCTCTACAATCATAACAGAAACACCAAGTGAATCGGTAATGTGAATTATTTCAAGAGCTGTAAACCAGGACTTGGGAGGCAGAAGCAGACATACTCCAGAGATAGCAAACTTGTATTCATATAAATAATCCTGATGCAGTGGGGAAATATTGTTTGATGCCATATAGGTGTTAAAATGTCCTCAAATATTTTTGTTGAGATGAGTAAACACTGCAGTCTGAAATTGTCTATATTATATCATTTATATTTCACAAAGAGGTTACTGGGTTTTGGAACAAGCTATGTATGCATATATAGTGGGGAAAATTGGCTCCTGAAATAATTATGACTAAAATTAATAGAACATAGTTTTGGGACATGGGATCTAATTTTGAGTCATTCCCACATCATTTTGCATGTAAGCCTTATTCATTTTCTATGGCAATAAACCAAAAATAAATTTAATATTAAGTGAGAAAACTATACTATTAATATTTTGCTCATATCTCTTATTAATATATATATATATATATATATATATATATATATAACAGTTATTATAAAATCCCATCTATTTGATGTAATCTTACTCCTACAGAAATCAGTGACAAACTCCCATTGATTATAATGGTTCAGGTTTGCAGCTCTGGTCAATCAAGTGACTGTCCCTGCTTCCTCTTTACTGAATCACTGTCATTATGAATGGCTCTGTGTTCATTTTACTACTTTTGCATGACATTCTGTTAAATAACAAACATTCTGAGAAATTAGACAATTATTTTCCATTCAGTGGGGGAAATGCTATTTTGAACCAGCGGTTTCCATTCAGGGGAAGCAGAATCTCATTCATATTCTGGAAATATCTGGATTCATGGTAAACAAAGAAGGCTATTTCAATGAAAGCATTTCAAACTTAGCATTTCAGAGAAAATATGGAGGCGAGGGGGGGGAGATTACTAATTGCAGTTAAGATCAACATTTCCTTTTCTTCCTTTAGAATTAAAGTAAATATTTATTTATTTATTTATTTATTTATTTATTATCAATGTATAGGTTAACAATAACTGCTTTTAGAAACTAGAAGCCAATATGTATGTCAAAAGATATAGGCAGTGACTCCAGTTTAGCAAAATGGTGAAAGTCATAGCCTTATTCACTTGCTATTGCAAAACACTTAAAAGAAAAAATAATTTTAAAAATCCATTCAGAATCCAATGTAATGAGATCACTCCAATTCTTGTAAATTCGTATTTTTAAAAAAACAACCTGGATTAATACACTGCTACCAAGAACATCAAGAATGTGTGGCAATGGTGAAGGGCCATTCACTGCAGCATTCTTTGAACTAATATATAAGGTTGACCACTGTGTAACGAGAAACAGAATGGTTTGAGGTAAGGAGAAAATGAGGCTGCTCACATTCAAGCTGAATTCAGGAAGAGGAAAAGTAATTTGGAAAGTCCAACACTGGTCAGGACAATAGCTTAAGAAAAATAAACAAGGCTGCCTTCATAAGACCTTACTTAGGGTGACCCTATGAAAAGGAGGACAGGGCTCCTATATCTTTAACAGTTGCATAGAAAAGGGAATTTCAGCAGATGTCATTTGTATATATGGAGAACCTGGTGAAATTCCCTCTTTGTCACAACAGTGAAAGCTGCAGGAGCTATACTAGAGTGACCAGATTTAAAAGAGGGCAGGGCACCTACAGCTTTAACTGTTGTGACGAAGAGGGAATTTCACCAGGTTCTCCATATATACAAATGACACCTGCTGAAATTCCCTTTTCAATACAACTGTTAAAGATACAGGAGCCCTGTCCTCCTTTTCATATGGTCACCCTACCTTACTTCCAAATAAATATGCATGGACTGAGGTGTAAGAGTTTGATCTACAAACCTGTTAAGCTGGATTTCAGGAACCATGGGAATGAACTGTCTTAAATGCAAGTATTTGCATTTAAGATCACATTACACCAGTCCTTTTACAACTTCATTGGCTGCCAGTCCAGGTCCGGGCCCGATTCAAAGTGCTGGTATTGACATTTAAAGCCCTAAACGGTTTGGGGCCAGGTTATTTGAAGGAACGCCTCCTCCCATATGTACCTACCCGGACCTTAAGATCATCTACAGGGGCCCTTCTCCGTGAGCCCCTGCCAAAGGAAGTGAGGCAGGTGGCTACTAGGAGGAGGGCTTTCTCTGCTGTGGCACCCCGGTTGTGGAATGAGCTCCCCAGAGAGGTCCGCCTGGCGCCTACACTGTACTCCTTTCGTCGCCAGCTGAAGACCTTTTTATTCACTCAGTATTTTAACACTTAATTTTAACTTAAATTTAAATTATACTGTTTTAACTCTGTATTTTAACCTTATATCAATTTTGCTGCGTGGTTTTATCCTGGTTGTGCTTTTTATATTGTATTTTGTATTTGTATTTTTAACTTGTTGGTTGTTTTATGATGGTTTTAATTTTTGTGAACCGCCCAGAGAGCTTCGGCTATTGGGCGGTATAAAAATGTAATAAATAAATAAATAAATAAATATTGTGTCCAATGTATTAGGTTTCATTGGTTGAAAATCCTTTATTAGCCTATTCCTCAGAGGTAAGTTCCATATTTGTGTGGTGTTCAAAATGCCAGCTAGTAGATTTATTTATTCCATTTTTATTCCAGCCTTTCAAGTAATTCAGGACAGCATACACAGGTTTCTTCATACAACAACCTTATGAGGTAGATGAGATTGGAAGAAGGGTTATGAGTAAGACACCAAATGAGTTTCATCTCAGAGTGGGGATTTGGACTCAGAACTGCCTGGTTTAAGCCCAACACGCTGTTTTTCACACTGGTTCTCCATCTTATCTGTGTTATATTAGCTAATAATACACTGGCGCTATGATCTCAATCTTGCAAGTTCTAATGATTTCAATTGCATCTGCCTCTAAGTAAGTCTGTTAAGGGCTGCAACCTTACACCCTGCTCTTAAATACATCGTGCACATTCCGGAGGAAGCTAAGCGTGCCTCAGTACTGCTGGGAGGGAAAAACACACACAATGGAATATAGAAACAACAAAATGTTGTTATTATTGTTGTTTTCATTATCCCACTCTTCCTCACAAAAAATGCCTAAGGCAGCTAACAACCCACATAAAACATAATACATCACACAGACAACATTAAAACAATGACTCTAAGATCACAAATATATAACAGAATACAATACAACCGGCAACAGAATCAATTGATCTATGGGAATCAATGGGATACATACCCTTCTAAATCAGGAGTTGGCAACTTCAGAGGGTGCAAGGCCCAATTTCTCACTTCAAGAACCCACTGTAGGCTACACACACTCACACACAACACTACTGGAATTGCTGCTGTACTTTGGTGGCAGCAAAACAGCAACATTTTCACCTTTAAAAAGACATCTAGAGAGTGCACACCTTGTTTTAATGCATAATTGCACTCCTGGAAGCCCCAGAGAAGTGTGATTTTGCATTAAAATAAGGTGTTTTAAAGTGAAAAGGGGTCTTTTTTTGTCACCACTGCTGTATCACTGAAATTTATTGGCGATGTGTTGGCAACTTCGGGGGTGGTGTGTGCCACAAAAAGGGCTGGGAGGCACATGTTGCCTGCAAGTTGCATTCTGCGCATCCCTGTTTTAAATATAGGCATATATGACTGGAATAGTCAGCATCTAATGCTTCCAGGATACTCTGGTGCCATATAAATGTTAATAGAAGTAGTAGTAATAGTATACATGCTTGTCAATTTACGTGTTGTTCTGTTTGTTGTGCTTATATTTCTGCCTTTGCCTTTCTCATCCTCTTTCTAGTATCAAAGCTTGGGGCAGGGCCTTGGTGGGTTTTTCCCCCTCTTGTACTGGAAAGTGCTTTGTACCTTAATAGCAGTACATGTGTGTATAAATAAATAAATACACACTGAATAAGCAAACATTTATTTAAAACAACAATACACACAACATTAGATATGTGTTGTTACAAGAGATTCAAATATTTACTGCTGACAGGTGTGCAGGATCACAGCAGAAAGTGACATAGCCAATGTGGTTCATCTGAATATCACGCTGGCATACCAGGAGTCTGTAGTACCTCAACAAACAAGCAGCTAGCATAAAAGGCTGAATCTTAAATGGAAATAATATGGCTTAACATGGGATAGAATTCGCAAAGTTGGTAAGTGGGGCAAATTTACTGGATGTGTAATAAACATACTGGGTTGGATATTAATGGATATTAAAATTCATGGAACAAGGTAGTCATGACTAAGGCCTTAGCTAGACCTAAGGTTTATCCCCGGATCATCCCAGGGTTATCCCTGCCTGCTCCCGGAATCCCCTGTGTGTCTTTCCTATGAACAGGGATGACCCCGGGACAATCCCGGGATAAACCTTAGGTCTAAGTAAGGCCATAGTCTCATTGATTTCAAAGAGAATTAAGTTCAGCTAACTTATTCTGGATCCAAACCTCTTGCATTAGGGTGCTTTGATCTAGTAATCCCTCATGGGTGCAATAGAGCTCCCCAAATCAAAAAGCTTTCTCCATTCTTTTCAACAGGGCTGCCTCAAAACATGGAAGTGAATTAAGCGCAAACACACAGTCATTACATTGTATGTCACACTGCGTTCTGTTCTGAGGGGGACTAAATACAAAAGTCCCCTTCAATTTGGTGGGGCTTACAGTGTAATTCTAAGTAAGTCTACTCAGAAGTAAGTCCCATTGAGTTCTATGAGGCTTTCTCATAGATGTTGAGAGGACAGGACTGCAGGCTTAACTTTTCAATGGACTTCCATGCCCCAAACTCTGTTCTTGACCAAAATATTTAAAGTTCTGAAATCATCAAAATATAAAAGAATGAGACAACAGAGTAAATGATAATGCAATTCCCCACAATTCCCAATTTTCCAGTTATTAGAATAAATTCCAAATTTATTAGACCTTCAGAATATGGAAGTAATACATTTGGACCTGATCCAGCTTCTACTGAAATCACAAACATTTTTTTTTTTTACTGGCTCCATCCAGAGCAAGGCTGGATGTGCAGTTTGTTAACTGATGCGGTTTGGCCAGGCCACTATAGGCCTAATTTACCATGTAATCACTCTAATTTCATGCCAGTTAGATTCTATAGAAATCCATGGTGTCACCCTGTTGTAAAACAAGAACCACACAATGCCCTTACTGGATTCGCGTGTCAGCAGTGTTATCAGAAGCTGGCTTTTAACTGGATCGGATTATACAATTTCCTCTGTCAAGACAAGCCTCACACTGCTCTGGAGACTGCCAAAAAAAACCCAAAAAAACCAACCCAGCTAATTGGCAATTATTCAAGTAGATAAATGCTTTCATACTAGTAAGTTCTTACAGAAGAAGAAGAAAAAATCCACTCATGAATAATAGTTACCTTGGAAAGAGAATTTCCAAATCTCTAATATAAATTGGGCTAGGATTATGCTCTCTCTTTTTCTGCATAAAGGAGCAAGTCATTAGATTTAGTTTCACATGATCAGATAAGATTTAAAAACAGTTTATGACATTTCCAGTGTGTATTTTGAGGCAGCTGACAGATAATATAATCCATTCCCTAGTCAGAGAGCACTAGGTTTTGAGGATCAAGAAACAGTCTTCAGAGATTAGTGTTCTGCTGTAGCCTTTAGGTTCAATAGCCTGATCCTCAGCTCATGCAAGTCCAAGCAGTTCCACTGTAGATATGGCCTCAGATATGCATATACCTACCCAGAAATCAGTATGTGGAGAGTGCAGGGAGCACAGACTTTAAAAGAAGCATTAAGGATGGTAATATATAAAATGTGACCCAACAGAACAAGTGCTCTCTCTCTCTCAAAAACTATGCCGTGGCTGTTTGCTGGAGTACAAAGCCTGCATTCTCTGCCGATGAAATGCCTAATCATGTCTCTGTTCTCTTTTGCTTCCAAGAAAGGATATTTAGAGGTGTCGCTTCTTCCAAAACAGTGCTCTCTTCTTGGGTGTGGATTAAATGCAGATCTTGGAATTGAAGGGAATTTACATAAGTGCTGTTTGTCAAAGCAAAAGCTATTCCTTACATTATCACCCGAACATTTAAATCTTAATGACGGGCATTGTTGCCTAAAAGATGGCGATTTTCCTGCTGAGAAACTGCATTAGATTCAAGGGACACAGCTCATTTCCATTCACTCAGCAGTCTCTCTAGAAATGACATGCAGTGCTTGAAACTGTTTATTTCCAAATTCAGGCCTCCTCCGCATCAGTCATCAGCTTCAATTACCAGTTTTCCCGGAGCCGAGCCATCAGGCAGCCTGACATCAGGGTCCAACCTAATTCCCACCTTCTCCAAAGTCAAGAGCATAATGTGCAGATGAAAAGGTGGGAAATAGCCTGGACTTCATTAGCATGCAGAGCCTGCTTCTTCATTTGCTTGCTGCGAATGAAAGTTCTGACACTCTGGCGCTTTCCTGCAATATGAGAAAAAGGCCTCTTCAGAGTATATGATGTCCTTACTGGCAAGGAAAGGTCATCAAACAGGCAGACACTGACCTTGCTCCCTGCTCTTCATGACTAGTTTATTGATTCCAGGAACACCTCATTACATGCTGGATCAACATATTATTGCCATGTTCAGTGACTGAATTGTTTACAAGTGTCTTTATCGCCGGCAAAAGCCATCCACATGATGCACGACTGCACTCATTTGGATGTGACCTGCCAATTATGTGTTATCCGATATGTTGCTGGGTGTCTTGATCCTTGACCGGGTCTGCTGCCCTGCATCAGTGCAGTCCCATTTACTACTTCTTTCTAACCGCTCTTTGGGAAAGTATCCATTAGCCTGTCAGTGTATAAATTTGTTTTCTTACCTCCGCTACAGGAAATTGGGAGTGTTATTGCGCCGTCATTTGCTATGCATGAGGTTCATAATCAGTTGGGTGAAGGATTTTTTTTTTATGGTGTCTCATGATAACCTACACAATTTGCAGTCAGTATGCATGGCGAGAGAGTAATGGGACTTGTTACAGAGCCACACATATCGGCAATACGAGAGAGGCCTGTCATATTTTATTCAGGCACTGCTCCTGAAAAGCCGTGCAAGGCCCATGATTTACTAGAAAGCAACTAGGAAAGAATCCAGCACCACCATCTCCCCAAGCTGCTGATTTCCTGGATCTAAAGGTTCAGTAACTTAACACACAGGGAATAGGTTTTCTCTTTCGGTGTCTGTTGCTTTTCCCCCTTGTCAGTTGCATTGTTATCAACTAAATGCATGCTTGATTTTACTTGGACTCTAAGCTAGTAGTAGAAGTAGCAGCAGTAGCAGGACTAATACAGTGTACATGATACTCTACAGAGAAACATAACCAAAAGACATGTCCTTGCCCCAAAGGGCTTATATTTTAAGAACCCCATCTCATTCTAGCTCCCTTCATGAATTTTTCCATGTGAAGGGGCTCCATGCAATTAAAGGATAGTGGAGTCCTGCCCCTGACATTATACCCACTTACCTGGATCCACCACCCAACCTCCACAGGCTGAGAGAAGGTCTGAAGGGGGAGCTGGTTGAACTCGTGGGAGGCTCCTCCAGGCCCTTAACATGGAAGAATGTGTGGAACAGGCTTATATCTTCACGGAATGGGAGCCAATAGAGCAGGTCCCCTTCAGATAAAGATCTGCTTGGTTCAAGCATGAGCTCAGTGTTTGCACATCCTTCACTCATGTATGGGAAACTTCATGTGTGAAATGGCTCAGAAAGGCTTCCATTGTCATAGTTAGTTACCATGGGATCTTTTGGTAAGTCAGGATGCTTTGGGACATGCACTTTTGGCAGTGTGTTTCCTCATCCACTGGGAATATGGATTTTGTACACTTTTCTATGTGCAGTGATGAGCTAGGGTGACCATTTGGAAAGGAGGACAGGGTTCCTGTAACTTTAACAGTTGAATAGAAAAGGGAACTTCAGCAGGTGTGATTTGTATGCATGCAGCATCTGGTGAAATTCTGTCTTCATCATGATAGTTAAAGCTGCAGGAGCCTTGCCCTCTTTTGAATCTGTTCACTCTAGTATAGCTCCTGCAGCTTTAACTGTTGTGATGAAGAGAGGATTTCACCAGGTGCTGCAGGCATACAAATGACACCTGCTGAAATTCCCTTTTCTGTTAAAGATATAGGAGCCTTGTCCACCTTTCTGTGTGGTCATCCTAGCTGAGCACCAAGTATACAAGGACACTGCAGCTCCTGATGTGGTGAATGCCTATGTGAAGCTGCCATCTGTCATGCTATATTGACAGCTGGTTGCAGACTTTCTACATATATAAAAGCCAGTTCCCATCTCAGGTTTCAGTCACATTCTTTCATCACTCTCCATAATGGAATCCAAAGAAAGGATATGCAGATGGAGGAGTGGTAGAGCTTTGTGAATTGGGATTCATTCGGTTATGTAGGAGGCTGCCTTATGTTGAGTTGATTCATGTAGCTCAACATCCTCTACAAAGGGAAGGGGAATCTCCAGCCCACGGGTCAAATCTGAATCCAGCCAGTGGAGGCTCATCTGAGGCCCCACCTCGACTCTCAGGCCCTGCCCACTCTATGGGGATTCCCAGTGCCAATGGAAGGCCACTTTCTTTCTCTAGCACTAGAAGAATTTCTGCTGTAATCTCCAATCAGTGATAGGAGATAACAGCGGGGATTCTCAAGGGATTCTCCAAGCACGGGCTGAGCCCTTGTGCACACCACTCACTAGCACAATAGGAATGCTGATGGAATGTAAAGCCAGCACACAACTCAGCCACCACTCCTCCAAGTGCCTGCTCAGTACCTTGCTCCATGCCTCCCTCAATATGGAGAAAGGTAAATGGGTGTGGCGACATCAGGGAAGGGGAGGGAGGGGACCCCAACCCTGAAATCATCTGGCCCTCTGGATTGATCTGAATGGAATCTGACTCTCTGAACCAAAAAAAAAGGGGGGGAAGAAAAAAAAGGAGGGATCCCCCCAACACCTGGTCTACACTGACTGGCAGCAGCTGTCCAGGGAAACAGTGGTGATTGAAACTGGGATCTTCTGCATACAAAGTATTTGCTCTGCCAACGAGCTACAGCCCTTTCCCTGGGATCCCATCAATGTCAATGAGATAAGGCAAATGGGATTGACTCTAGGATGCCATTAAAGTGGGTGGGTCATCAGGCACAGGAGGTTTGGTTTAGCCTCATTCCAGGATATCCTCAAGTGCGCTCTGTTATTTCCTGCATCTTGAATAGCTGCCATTCACCTGGCAGAGAGAGAAAGCGCAGATCATGCATAGACCTGTTGAACTGCCCAAGGGTCTGCAGTATACAAAACCCATCCACCTCACAAATCCTACCTATCAATATGATGGGTAGTTTGCCAGTCCGTTCATGAAAACAAGGCACACTGCAGCACGTTGTACTCACGAGCTTGGTTCTCCAACCATAAGGCAGCACAAACAAATACACCTCTATGAACATTCACCCCCATATGACACAGTTCGGCATGTTTGTTTCCCTTAACTTCATTAATTATTTTTTAAATTGTAAATTTTCTTCGAAGTCTAAAAACATCTGTTGAGGTTTTGGTAGTATGAAGAAGTATTTAAATGTAACCAATCATTTGATTAAATGTCAAATATTTAATCAACTAGAAATAATCACCTAGAAATCTTTTGCTCAGTAGACAATCATATTTTAAAGGAAAGCACTTTCGTCAGATTATCAACATTGCAATTAAATTAAGCAAAAGGGAGGATTCGGTCTCCCAAATATTAACCTATATTATGTAGCTAATAGGTTAAGACATATTGTAGAAGCAATTATAGGAGTAGGAGACTTAGATTGGATGGAGGATAAAACTACAAGTAACATAGAGGTGAAATTGGAAAATATATTTTTTAGGGAAGGAGGTAAAAAATGGGCTGAAAGTATAGGCAATCCACTCTTGAAGTGTCATTGGGAAATTTGGAGTAAATATAAAGGGGAGTTGCTTTCGAGCAGCTCCCCTTTATCACCGGTAATAATGTTAAAGAATTTCCATGAGGACTTAAAGAGTAGATTAAGTAAAGTTCTAATAGAGAAAAATAAAATGAAATTAAGGGAATGGTTAAGAGGGATGAATACAAGAGAGGAGTTGGAAGAGGTCCTAAAAGATAAAAAATTAACTTGGCTAAATTACTGGCAATTAGAACAATGGACCAAAAATTGGGTAAGAGAAAATGGAGATTGTAGAAAGTTGTCGAAGTTTGAGGAATTAATTGTTAAAAAAGAAATTGATAAGGGAAAAAATATAGTGACAAAAGGGTTAATGAGTGAAATATATAGAATATTGCTGGAGAAAGGGTTGATGGATAGCTCAGGAAAAGTGGTTTGGGAGACAGATTTGAAGGTATAGATAGGACAACAGAGTTGGGAAGGACTATGGAGACAAAGAGTGTTGAGAAATATGTCAGTGAGAATAAAAGAAAATTATTATAAAATTATATGGAGGTGGTACCTAACCCCGGTTAGATTAAATAAGATAAATAATCAACATTCAGCAAATTGTTGGAGAGGTTGTGGGGGGAAAGGAACGTATTTACATATGTGGTGGGAATGCAAATATGTACAAAAATTGTGGAACATGGTGTTTTCGGAGACTTAAGAAATTGTGAGAATGAAGATAGAACGAACACCAAGAGTTGCATTACTGTCACTATTTGAAGATTTAAAATGTAAAAAAGAAGTTAAGGAATTGATAATGAATTTGCTGACTGCAGCAACGCTGATTGTAGCTAGGAACTGGAAGATTCAAGGTGATTATTGTATTGAAGAATGGTATAAAGAAGTATGGGATATAGCTATTAATGATAAATTGACATGTAATGTTAAAGTGAGAAGAGGTATAGCAAAAACGAATGATTTTGAGGGAATCTGAAAACAGTTCCTAATATTTGTGTTTTCTAAGGGAAGTGGGAAACCACCAGCAGAAGAAACTATGAGATTTTGGTAACAGGAATAAGATCCCGAGGTGGGGGGTGCACTTTTATGTTTAGTATGATTATGTTAAATAGATTAAGCGAGAATATATGATGTTAATGTTAATCAACATTTATGTAGTTTTTATGTTGTTGTTTTCTTTTAATTGTAATGGTGTAAGTTTAAGTATTGAAAATAAAAAATTATATAAAAAAATTAAGCAAAAGCTTTGAGTTATGAATGCTTGTTGTTGTTTATTCATTCAGTCGCTTCCGACTCTTCGTGACTTCATGGACCAGCCCATGCCAGAGCTTTCTGTCGGCTGTCGCCACCCCCAGCTCCCCCAAGGTCAAGTCTGTAAAGGCACGTGGTATTTATTACACTGGGTAATTATTTTTCTCTGCGCATAGCTTTTCATACGTGGCTTTTGTGAACACTGGACTCTGGTTCTTTTTGCTGTGGGGAAATTTTTCACTGACATTGATATCAGATAATTGTCAAATAGTTCATGGAAGAATCCTAGGAGACATGTTGTAGATCACAAGCTGAATATGAGCCAACAGTGCGATATAGCTGCAAGAAAGGCAAATGCTATTTTGGGCTGCATTAATAGAAGTATAGCTTCCAAATCACGTGAGGTACTGGTTCCTCTCTATTCGGCCCTGATTAGGCCTCATCTAGAGTATTGCGTCCAGTTCTGGGCTCCACAATTCAAGAGGGACGCAGACAAGCTGGAGCGTGTTCAGAAGAGGGCAACCAGGATGATCAGAGGTCTAGAAACAAAGCCCTATGAAGAGAGACTGAAAGAACTGGGCATGTTTAGCCTGGAGAAGAGAAGATTGAGGGGAGACATGATAGCACTCTTCAAATACTTAAAAGGTTGTCACACAGAGGAGGGCCAGGATCTCTTCTCGATTCTCCCAGAGTGCAGGACACGGAATAACGGGCTCAAGTTAAAGGAAGCCAGATTCCGGCTGGACATCAGGAAAAACTTCCTGACTGTTAGAGCAGTGCGACAGTGGAATCAGCTACCTAGGGAGGTTGTGGGCTCTCCCACACTAGAGGCCTTCAAGAGGCAGCTGGACAACCATCTGTCAGGGATGCTTTAGGGTGGATTCCTGCATTGAGCAGGGGGTTGGACTCGATGGCCTTGTAGGCCCCTTCCAACTCTGCTATTCTATGATTCTATGATTCTATGCAGCAGCAGCAGGCCATACATGAAAAAAGCTGTACAAATGGTTATGTCCTTAGGTGAGCTACAGGACTAGGTGTTCTGCCCAGTAATAGCACTGAAGGAAATCCTTTTTATTAAAGATTGCTTTTCTCAAAACGCATCAGGATATAACCACTAGTATAGTTGGTTGTAGTTTCCTCCCCTTCTGTTTGGCCTTTTTCTATGGCTGCTTTTGTATCCTCCTTTGTCTGTAATGCAGAGACCCAGTGGAAGAGGGTGCCTACGACCTCATCTCAGGCAAAAAGCATCTCTTGGTGTATAATCTTGCCAGAGGGGAGTTGAGAACACAATCACTTCTCATAATCAGGTTCCAGGCCCACCTTGAATAAACGCTGAAAAGATTGGCTTGCGTGGCATTGAAAAGTATGATTGATTTGAAGATCTGCAGATTGTTATTCCTTTGAGGCTCTCTCAGACTGACTGACGTTTTGGGCTTTTGTAGCTTTTGATGAGCCAAAAGGATTGGGTCATCCAGGCTCAATTAAACGGTAATTATCTACGCCATGCACCTTGTGCTCCCAGCAAAGCTGCTAGGGTCATGACAGAAAGTTTGATCAGGCAATAAAAGTAATTATTGTTAGGTACACAACCTGGTGATACAAGGAAAGTTCATTTGGATGAACGACAAAGGTGTAGCTTAAGAGTTTCGCACTTCATTTCTCATGTATTTTATTGAGGAATCACTAACATGAATGAGCTCTAACATGAATGAGCTCTACAGTTATGTTAGTAGCTGGGGGGGGGGCAGAGGAAGAAGTACAATGGTAGGGTTTGGAAGAATGCAGGTTATTCTCAGTGATTGTGAGCAAGTCACTTGTATCTTAATTGGGATTCTATAAAATGGAAGTAATGAAATTTCATAGGGTAGGAGGCTAAGTAGTACAATGTCAGTGATTAAAGAGATGTGAAAAATTACTGAAACTCCCACACAGGACCTGATGTTTTGTATGTTTTGGTGGCACCAGCAAACAGAGCTTGCATTCTACGAGCATATATACATTCCTGACAACCACTGTAGACAACAATCCACAAAGTCTAGATGGAGTCGCATGAAAGAAAGAGTCCTGCACCCATGCATGGTGTAAAAGATGAGGTTCAGTTTGTTGTCTACTTGACTGCTGTCATTCTGGAAGAGTCACGATGCAAATTGGTAGAGTCATGATGCAAAATAGCCCATTCTCATTATTGTGAAAAACCAAATTTCAGCTTGCAACCTGTTGGAAAAGACAGATTCCCCAGTGAATGAATGAGTCAAGGTCCAGTCACCTTCCTATCAATGTATGAATTCACCCAGCCCCTGTCATGCTTAGTAATTCCTACTCCCTGTCATGTTACAAATACTAAACTGAAGAATGGCATAAATCCACCATGTTATTCAAAAATGAATTATCAGTTTTTTGATAGATACTTTCAGGTCTACATCCTGCTGAGAATTGTTGTTGCGCTCAATATTGAGCACATGGCTGATGCATTGGAACTGGGGACTTCCTGGTTCATAACTCACAACAGAATCCTACGTATGTCTACTCAGAAGTAAGCCCCACTTAATTCAAAGGGACATCGTATTTCCAGGTAAATGTGCATAGATTTTAGGTCTTGCACTAAAAACAGAGCCCTAAATAGTTAAACTGTTATTTAAATTCAATTTAATCACACTTCTGTCTTGGTCATTATACTCTTACCACTTTCCTTCCTTTTGTCTTATAAGTCTCTCTTCAGTCCTTTACCACATATTTTCGTAAAAGGAATTAAATTTAGTATTTTGATGAATTCACTCTTTCTATAAATGCTGTCAATGTATTTACAGTGAAAAGCACCTTGCTGTGAAACATATCCTTAAACAATACTACAGTACTGTGATGTATTAAATGATTTCCCCCCACCCTTTGGAAACTTTAAGATTCAATGCATAAAATTAGAAGTAGTCACTTACCAAAAGAAGCCTAATCAAGATCACACTGTCTAGTGTTTTCCACTACATCTGTCAGCCACCACAAAACTAAGGAAATTCTCAGCTGTATCCATGGAAACTTAACCCATTCTAGTGTACTTTCACAGTAGAACCTGTTCCATCAGGAAAATTCTATGGATGTAATTGAAAGTTTTTGTATCTGTGTAATAGTTGAGATATACATCATGCTTTGCTACAGGGGGTTATGACGTGCTTTTTCACAGTGTAAAACATTCCAAACACCTCAGTTAGGAAACCCTGTGCTTTGCAACATCACTCTGATAAAGCAAATATTTTCAGCTGGTATAATTTTCAGAAAAAAATCCAACCAATCAACAAAAACCTTTCTGAGGAAGATGGGTGGGGCAAGACTCAAGCCCCTTTAACTTCTGCCAGAGGGGAGGTGCTTATTGCCTTTGGCCATAGCTAGACCTAAGGTTTATCCCTGGATCGTCCAGGGGTCAAACCTGTTCATCTAGGTGACACACAGGGGATCCAGGGCTCAGGCAGTGGTGAACCCTGGATGATCCCAGGATAAGCCTTAGGTCTAGCTGTGGCCTCCGTCTCTGACTTCCCTGGTAGTAATGGTTGCCGAAAGCACTGGGTAAATTTAGTTAGGATGTATCTGCCTACACTAGACTTAAAATAGTTCATCAATTATGCCCTCTTCCCAAAGAAGTCTGAGGACTGTAGTTCTGTGAGAAGAGCTAGGAATCTCTAACAGAATTATCAACATTCTATCATACTACAGTTTTCAGTCATTTCCTCGGAAAGGGAAAAAGCAAACTAGTTTATGTTTGTAGTGTCAATATGTCCTTGCAGCCCAGTCCTAACCATGGTTACTCAGAAGTAAAACTAATTTATTTCAGTGGAAGATATTTCCAATAAGCAAGTTTAGGATTACATAGTAAATTCTCCAAAACCACTTCCCGACTTACCAGCTTGTTGGAGGTATTGCTGTACTGTACCCACCTGCTCTGCCTGCCCAATTCATTTTCCAAAGCTCGGTGACCTTGGGGGGGGGGGGAATCAGATTTCTAGGAACAATAATTACTAAGGGCAACCAACTAACTTCCAGAATACCTTTAGGAACCTTGAGATCTACATTTATAATACAATTGCTCAGCAATTGAGGGAACTTCTAGAAGCTGACAAAAACAAGTCACAGAAGGACTGCATGTTTTTGTCAAAGTCCTGCTTAGGAAAATATTTGGTGTATACAAAATATGGAGTATGAAGAAGACCCAATCAGGAGAATCTCTTCAAAAGACTAAGGGGTTAGTTCCAGGATCTGCTATCTATTGAGGAAATGGCTCCAGTCACAGAAGGTGATTGGGTTTGGTTGACACGATAACCCATGATGGGTTGAATAAATCTTGATAGTTTATTTAACCCATTGTGAGTTATCATGTCGCCTAGCAGGACTTTTTACAATCCACAATGGATTATTTGCTCAAAATAAGCCACGGGGCCTTGCTAGACTTACCTTTAAATCCTGGCATGTGGAAGTGCCAGCCCACGCTAGAAAGGCCCGTTGCATTGGCCATTTTTTGTGTTTAAAGGGGCCATGTGCGCAGGAGCGCACCAACGACACGGTAGACCTTTATTTTAAAAAGGGTTCCCCGCTCCCCCCTGCTCCCGATTCCCCCCCGCTCTGTCTGATGCCCCCCCCGCCCGCCCTGTCCGATCCACCCCCCCGCTCTGTCCGATCCCCCCATCTCTCTTCCCCCCATCTCTCCTGCTGGGTCTGCTCTTCCCTCTCATCTCTCCTGCCAGGTTCGCTCTTTCCCCCCGGCCCCCATCTCTCCCCCCTGCGATTTCCCTCCCCCTGGCCTGATGGACACAGCGCTCGGCTTCTCCCGGCTACTCGCGAGTAAGCTGCGTAGCCGGGAAAAGCCGTGGAACAGGTTAGACCTTCCACAGCCTCAGGCCACAACTGGTGCTGGTTATCCCAGGCCAAGGGAGGGTTTAGCCCGGGCTGACCCTAGGATCCCCTGTGCATCATCTGGACGCACAGGGGTGAGCCCAGGTATCAGCCCAGGCTAAACCCTCATCTAGCAACGGCCATGGTCTGCAGTAGGGGTTATTTAACACACTGTGGGTTGTGTCAGCTGTCGGGCACCATGAGTTATTTTTGTCACTTACAGAGTTGCGCAGCAAGGAGCAGTTCACATTGCTGCCACCACTCTGCTCCTTGTGGGCGTTCTCTGTATAAGAACTCTACTGCGGTATGGGGAACAGCTTAAAGCAGCTACTGCAGTATTGCCTATGGGTTTATATGTGCGGCTGTGAAAGAGAAAATGAGCACTACTGCAGGTGAAACTGATTACTGCAGTGTTGAATAATAATAATAATAATAATAATAATAATAATAATAATAATAATAATAATAATTTATTTATTACCCACCTCTCCCTCTGGATCGAGACAGGGAACAACATTAAATACAATACAATACGTAAAACTGGTTAAAAGAGCATATAAAACTGATACAATATTAAAATAACAATCACAACATCTTAAAATTCTCAGGTTTGTGGGTTTAAAGGCAAAAATCCTGGGTGCACCAAAATAGGGTGGCATTTGTAAACCCTTGGGACTTTGAAGGATCAGGACAAAACTTGACACACAACATTTCCTTGTAGGGAGGCAACTGATGCACCTTCAAAACCCTGCACTACTGCAATATTGGCATTGTGAATGGCTTAAACCCAGTATTGTCTATAGGGCAGGAGGCTTAAAGGCTTAAATACCATAAAGAAACATGGGACAGCCACGCGCTCAGGTCTGCAGTGGGACAGGAGATTACTCAAATTACACACAGCAGCTTATTAGCCCGTTTGTGTGGCGGGGCATCGTGGACTATTTCAAAAATAAACTACTGTCCATAGTTTATTGATCCATCATGGATTAAACTGACATCAGAACCCAATCAGTGTCTCTCCCCAGTTTTGGGATTGCCTCCCCGCCCTCCACACCACAGCTCACTCCATTCAGCAGCATCTCCTGACCCTCTGTGTAGCATTTTCAAGAAGTTGCATGTGCCTAAATTCAGATCCACCCCCTGATGAGCAAGGTAAGAGGGCAGAGCGTAAGATGGGATGCGATGAAACTAAGGCAGATTCTGGATGCTGTGATGGAAGTATGAGAACTTGAGCTACATAGAAAGATAATATGAAGACTGCCTTTGAAGGGCTAGGTGGAAATTCAGGGATCTGGAGAGAAAAGAAATTAGCAAAATTATTAGCAAAATTATTCAACTAGAACAGAGTGAGCTGCTCTCTGACACTTCAGCAAGTAAGGAAGTGAAGGTAGTGGAATTTGTTGGTGGTGGAATGTGAGATGACTCAGATGGAGAAATCTCATAAAGCAAGAGTGAACGTACAAATTTCAGTCAAACTGGCTAGAAGAGGTAGCCTATTCCTTCCAAACCTCTACTGTTGCCACCAGGATGAATGTATTGTGCTAAAAATGAAGAATGGCAAAGGCCAGGCAACTTGCAAGGAAACAGGTAAAGGTAATTCATGGATGGAGCAACCTGTGGGTAGCAAGTGGATAAGATTCTTCAGGGACCCTGGAAAGTGCAGAGAAGTGGTTTAAGGAGAGTGTGATTTTATTACAACTTTAGCAATGATTGAGGCCTATTATAAATGTTCAGGGCTGCCTGACCAGACCAGCTTGTGGAGAGAGAGAACTTGAGTCCTTAACACAACTTGGGTCATTGGAACTGCTCCAGATTCCAGTATGCTATAATAGCTACAAAAACCTGGAGTGGATATTTAAACATTAAAGTAAGACCCGTTGAGCTTCTTGAAAAACCCGTTGGGAGATGGGGAAAGAATTTTCCTGACACATGGTAGGAAGGGCTGTAATTGAACTGCATTGAAGGTTTATCCTATAAAGAAGTACTTCTGGAAGGGGTCTCACAGAGAGAGAGAGAGAGAGAGAGAGAGAGAGAGAGAGAGAGAGAGAGAGAGAGAGAGAGAGAGAGAGAGAGAGAGAGGAGCACCACAGCAACCACACACCACAACCACATGCTAAAATTATCCACGGTGTTCTACCCTTCTGTTTTCTGAAGCAAAAGGATTGGCCAGCTAAGTAGACTGACATGCGTTCATATGTCCTTAGTCATTAAAACTTAGTAGACGAAACCTGAGGCTTAATTTTCTATGTTGTTGTTTTTTGCTCATGTTTTTTGCTACTAGATTGGATCCCGATTTAGATTTACTACATCTGGGCTTTAACTACCTTCAGCAGTACATAAGGATCCTAACAGCTTAGCAGTTTGTCTCTACCAGCAGCCTGAAGAGTAACATAATGAAGTATCACAAGTCGTGCAAGACCTGTTGCATGTAAGTATTTTAGCTTTAAGTCAATTGGATTTAAATATACATTTTCATTCTACCTCAGTATATAGCATTTTTTCCAGAAACTATTAATTACCAATTCCCTAAATATGTTTTCTGTTTATACCTTCAATTCTAGAAAACAGCTCTTTGTCCGTCCTAAACCACCTTATCAGGTGGGACAGGAGGGCATACATAAAAGCCAGTAGCTTGAGAAAAAACCTGAATCCCGTAGGCTTCAGAATAGTGGTAAGTTGAAACAAAGATCAAGAAGGAATAAAGCTTTTTGAATTATATTTTTTAAAAAAACCTGTAGCTCCAGCATAAACATGAATGTAGCTAATGTTATACTCTCTTGACTTGCAGGCCAAAACAATCCAAAAACAATTTTCTGTACTTCATATGTATGTTAATTTTAGTATACCACTGAGGAAGACCATATTGGGTCAAAACGCGTTTGGTTTGGTTTTATTGTTTTTAATTGATGGTTTTATGTAATACTATATAGTTCAGATGTTCTTGAAGTATACTGGACAGCTTTGGTACATAATATATTAAAGACACCTTAAGCAATTACCTGTATATGACCATTGATAGTGGAACTATCAGCAGACTTTCCAGCCCTTTTCCCCAGTTCACTGCTTTTAATCGCAAGGGGTTAGGCTTAGTTTCTTTTGCTTTCTCTGTTGGCTGAACTGGTCATTCCATTCTTGGCAGAAGGGCAGGAAATTACTTTTTAAATAAGTAATATCTCCAGTCCCCTGAAACAGAGAGTAGAGTGCCTCACCAAAATACAGAAGTTGGCCATTCTCCTTACAAAGGATAGGCATCAAAAAAACACTTTTGGCTAAGCATCTATAGGACAGAAAAACAAATGGAGGAAATTTTTAAACGTCCCTGTGCGGCAGATAAAGTGTCTGATTTTATAGCTTGCCTTCTTGAATGTAGGTTTTCAGTATAGACATGTGCCATAACCTCAAACCAGCGTGAGGTTATACATGTTTCCGCACACAGTCCTACTTTGTGGTCAGGAAGCAGTTAAATTAACTTGGAATTCCAGCATGATCTGATTTGCCTCCCACAGAAAAAAATGTTCTTCTGTGAACATCCAGCCAGCAAGCCCATTGCAAAATGTATTAAATCAGTTTAGATCTCATATATAACTAGTTAACTACCACTTGTTACATTCAGGCAAAGCAACCGAATTAAGCTGCCATGGCTGCTAGTAAGGAGGTAGGTCAGGAACTTTCTGCTCCTTTTTTAATTGCCTGTGTACTAAGACTTCGGAAAAGGACTTTTGGGAAACGTATCCCATTGTTGGGTCCCATTCTCTGTACAGTCTGTTGCTTCTAGCCAAAATACAGCACTTAAGCTAAAGAGCTCAAATTTTTCTTTCCAGAAGAGTTGTGTGATGAGAACTTTATTTCTCAAACATCTGGAGTGAGCAAATACAAAAGAGAGAATGAGGGCATCATCCTGAATTGAAGTGAACACTCCTGGCAATTTTTTTGTGTTGTGATATTCACCCAGCTCTAATAAGCTAGGTTTCTCTCATTCAACCACATGCCTGACAGTATGATCTTTTTAAAAGAGGTCTGGGAAGTGATTTGTTATTAGGGTCTTGAAGAATGTTTGCCAGTATTTAAGGATCAGCACTACCATGCTCTCGTTAAAGTGCAAGGACATCCAGTCTATTTACTTCTTATTCAAGACTACTCTGAACTCTGGTGTAGTTTTCAATGACTTCAAGTGTTAGTCTAGTCAGTGCCATATTTAAGAGGGAAAGGAAATTGTTCTCCTGTGTACATGTGAGTTAGCTACAGAGTTAAACCAACAAAATATTAGGAAAACTTAAGAGATGCTTTGTTAATTGTACTGGAAGAGTTAAGCAGGTGCTTAGCTTTCTCCTATTAAAATAATGAGGTTTAAAAGTACTTAGCTGGATTTTTCCCAATTTGCTATGAAAACATACTTTAAACGACACCTCTATTATGAAAACATTCCGGAGAAGTAGAAGTGTTAGTTTCAACAGAAAAGCAAATAGTTTTGTGGCATGAACTGTTGCCACAGAAAAGGTTAACTGATTTGTTGTGACATGAGCTTTCATGGATTAGACTCATTAGAGCCATGGTCTGAATATCTGATAAAGTGGGTTCTAGTGCGCAATCATGTATGCCACATAATTCTGTTTGTTTTTTAAGGTGTCATAAGACCCCTTATGCCTTACGCAATCTTTACTATGGAAAGAATCTCTGTCATAGTATATCCAGTCAATTATCATCAAGTGTCTGCTCACACCTGCACAAACATCACTTGATTACTGTATATTTTATTATTCTCAGATTAATCTGGGAACTGAACACTGGGTTACAGTGAAGTCCAAACTGTGGTATTGGATGACTCATTCACACAAAGTCACCACAGGAAGCTACAGTCATCAAGTGATGTGTATGCATGGGTAAACCAGCCACAGGTTCCTTTCCTAATCTTCATTACAGTTCTTGATGAGCAAAGCATGGTAACGAAGTAAGGAGACTGAATTTAGGCGTCAGCCTCTCTAGTCCTAAACCTTATGAAAAATATGAAAGCCCTAGACAGGGCATTGGGTGGGCCCACCCCTTATCAAAGTGGGTCCAGTTCATACATGATGAGGAGTACATTTCTGATCATGTGATTACTCTTGAAGACTCATAGCTGATGCATAAACCCATTCCTTTCCAAAGACTGGCAATGGAAGTGATAGGAAATTTCTGCCTGAGGCATTCATCTCTGCTGTCTCATACGCACCTGCAGATTCCAGAAAGCTGGCTGTCATGTTAGTCTGTTGAAGCAAATATGACAAAGAATCTTGTGGCACCTTAAAAACTTGATTTGTGCTATAAGCTTTCCTAAATTTTCCTGGTACTAAAGTCGCTTTTGTCAGATGCATGAAGAGGTATCTACAGCATACATATTACATTTACAAACATTGGTAGGGTACAGTAGGGGAATACATCGGAGGTGTATGAGACAGCAAAGGACATTTTTGTCTGGGGCATTGTACCTGTGATGATCCATTCACACATACAACCCGTCACTGGATGTGGACTCTCCAGCTTGTCTGCGTCCTTCTTGAATTGTGGAGCCCAGAACTGGACACAATACTCATCTGTATTGCATCCAGTTCTGGGCTCCACAATTCCAGAAGGACGCAGACAAGCTGGAGCGTGTCCAGGGGAGGGCAACCAGGATGATCAGGCGTCTGGAAACAAAGCCCTATGAAGAGAGACTGAAAGAACTGGGCATGTTTAGCCTGGAGAAGAGAAGATTGAGGGGAGACATGATTGCACTCTTCAAATACTTGAAAGGTTGTCACACAGAGGAGGGCCAGGATCTCTTCTCGATCCTCCCAGAGTGCAGGACACAGAATAACGGGCTCAAGTTAAAGGAAGCCAGATTCCAGCTGGACATCAGGAAAAACTTCCTGACTGTTAGAGCAGTACGACAATGGAATCAGTTACCTAGGGAGGTTGTGGGCTCTCCCACACTAGAGGCCTTCAAGAGGCAGCTGGACAACGATCTGTCAGGGATGCTTTAGAATCATAGAATCATAGAATAACAGAGTTGGAAGGGGCCTACAAGGCCATCGAGTCCAACCCCCTGCTCAATGCAGGAATCCACCCTAAAGCATCTCTGACAGATGGTTGTCCAGCTGCCTCTTGAATGCCTCTAGTGTGGGAGAGCAACTTCTGCTTCACTTTTTCCAGGGGGGTCATTTGCTTTTGGGAGAAGACCGAGGCAAAGTAGGAATTGAGCACTTCAGCCTTTTCTTTGTCGTCTGTTATCAATTTGCCATCCTCATTAAGCAGTTGAACCACCATTTCTTTCCTCTGTCTTTTACTACTCACATATCTGAAGAAAGCCTTTTTATTGCTTTTAGCATCCCTCGCTAATCTCAGCTCATTCACAGCTTTAGCCTTCCTGACGCCATTTCGGCACTTCTGCGCCACTTGTCTGTACTCTTCTTTTGTAGCCTGGCCTTCCTTCCACTTCCTATATGTATCCCTTTTTGTTTTCAGGTCATCTCTAAGCTTTTTGTGGAGCCACATTGGTTTCCTCTGTTGTCTTCTATCTTTTCTCCTTGTTGGAATTGTTTGTAACTGTGCCTTTAAAATTTCCTTTTTTAAATACTCCCACCCATCCTGCACTCCTTTTCTCATTAGGCTCCCTTGCCACGGGACCTTACTTATTATAGTTCTGAGTTTATTAAAATCAGCTTTCCTAAAATCCAGAGTACGTGTATGGCTACGCTCGACTTTTGTCTCCTTCATAATCAAGAATTCAAGTATGACGTGGTCACTTTCCCCCAGAGTTCCCGTAACTGCCACTTTATCCACTAAGTCATCCCTATTGGTCAATAACAAGTCAAGGATTGCCGATCCTCTAGTTCCTTCCTCCACTTTCTGTAGGAGAAAGTTATCACCCATACATGTCAGGAATTTCTTGGAAGGGCCGCTTTTGGCAGTAATGGTCTCCCAACAGATATCAGGGTAATTGAAGTCCCCCATCACTACTACATCACACTTCCTTGAAACACTGGCAATTTGTTTCTCAAAAGTTTCGTCCTCGTCTTCTCCTTGATTGGGTGGTCGGTAGTAGACTCCGATTATCATATTCTTTTTATTCCTAGCCCCATTTATTTTAATTCAGACGCTCTCGACGGGGCTCCCAATCTCATCCGCCTGTATTTCTGTGCAGGGATAGGTATTTTTAACATATAGTGCAACTCCACCTCCCTTTCTATTTCTTCTGTTCTTTTTGAACAAGTTATATCCTTCAATTGCTATATTCCAGTCATGGGAGTCATCCCACCAAGTTTCAGTTATACCTATCAAGTCGTATTTGCCTTCATGTAATAAGAGTTCAAGTTCATTCTGTTTGTTTCCCATGCTCTGGGCATTAGTATATAGACATCGAAGACTATGTTTTTTATAGTCTGGCTTTGTTTCTACATTGTTGCAGACACTATTTTGGGACACTATTGGAGCTGTTCTCTGTACTGTGGTGCCTTGGCCTTCATCCATTGTTGCCTCGAAACTTACGTCTCCCGCCCCCGTAAGATTCAGTTTAAAGCCCTCCTGATCAAGTTCTTCATGCTGTGGCCGAACTCATTCTTTCCAGCCCTTGTGAGGTGCAACCCATCCCTTGCCAGCAGTCCATGTTCCAAGTAGCGTAGCCCGTGGTCCCAGAATCCAAAACTCTCACGATGGCACCACCTTCGAAGCCAGTTGTTCATCCGGAGTATTTTTCTTTCCCTTTCTAATCCTCTTCCAAGAACCGGGAGGATGGATGAGAAAACAACCTGCGCCCCAAAGTTCTTCAGTTTCCTTCCCAGAGCTTCAAAGTCTGAAATGATTTCTTTGTAGCTCTGCTTGGCGACATCATTTGTTCCCACATGGATGAGAAGAAAGGGGTATGTGTCCGTGGGCTTTATGAGCTTCGGTAACCCTTCAGTCACATCTCTAATCTGTGCTCCAGGGAGACAGCACACCTGGCGAGTCCATGGGTCTTCACGACATACTTGGCTTTCAATCCCACGCAACAGGGAGTCTCCCACAATGACTACTCTTCTCTTCTTCTTGGTTGACCTACCTTCTGCCTCTTGGTCACTGTTGCATGGTATCTCCTGTACTTCTTCCTCTGCAAACTGTCCTTCAGTCTCATTCTCCAGAAGCTGAAAGAGGTTGCTTAACTCTAATGGTTCCACCGGTGCAGAATGCCTTCTAGTTCTTCTGCTCCTAACTGTCACTCTTTTCCAGGGAGTTTCCTCTTCATTGGCTTTCCTCCCCTCAGCATACTCTACTTCTGCTTCAGCTGGCTGTTGCTCTTCAATCTTGTGTGCTTCTTGTTGCTGTTGCAGTTCCACCGTTCGGTCTAAGAACTCCTCGACTTCTCTTATTCCTTGGAGGGTGGACACTCGCCGCTCAAGTCCTCTCACTTTTTCTTCCAAAAGTGCCACCAGCTTGCACTTGTTGCAGGTATACGCCATGTTGAGCTCAGGCAGAAACACGAACATTGCACACCCTTTGCAGGTCGCCACCTCTAGGGACTCCTTTCCATCCATATTGTCGATTTCTGCTTTGGTTTTGTTTCCTTTTTGATTATAGTGGAATTGCCTTTGCTTTGTTGTGTCCTCTCTGAAGGTACACAACTATATGAGTATGTCTTAAGGGAAAGTAAGATCTTTTGGTTGGGTTTTTTTTTTTTTTTTTGGTGGTGGTGGTGGTTTTGTGGGGTTTTTTTCTCTTTATGATTTTCTTTGTTTTTCCCACCTCTTTTTTTTTTTTAGAGGCCTCCCCCTTGACCTCCCCTGCTGAACTCCCCCTGTCAAACTCCTGTTTGCTCTTCCTGTTTGCTCGCTCCCTGGGAATCTGGCTTACTTTTATAGCTCCTACTTGAGCTGGGCCAGCTGCTCTTCCCTGCTTCTGCTCAGCTCCAAGTCAGGAACCAGAATGAGGTCACTGAAAGGCCAACAACAATCAACAGCAATCAGGCACTGATTGCTGAGTCCAACTGACAATCAGGCCACTCCCCCTTCAGCTCCTGCAGCAACTATCCACACCGACCCTCTTCACTCAGCACTCAGGAGCACATGGCAAGCACACGGCCTCTTTGAATTGGCAGCCTCCTGGGTTTCCTTGAGGCTTCTCTTCTTCCCCTTTCCTTGGTCTCCTCTTCCCCTACACTCCCCCTGTCAAACTCCTGTTCGCTCGCTCCCTGGGAGTCTGGCTTACTTTTATAGCTCCTACTTGAGCTGGGCCAGCTGCTCTTCCCTGCTTCTGCTCAGCTCCAAGTCAGGAACCAGAATGATGGTTGGGTGTATGCAAGAGTCCATTAGGGTGGATTCCTGCATCCACCCTAATGCAGGAATCCATTAGGGTGGATTCCTGCATTGAGCAGGGGGTTGGACTCGATGGCCTTGTAGGCCCCTTCCAACTCTGCTATTCTATGATTCTATGATTCTATACTTCTATTAATGCAGCCCAAAATAGCATTTGCCTTTCTTGCAGCCATATCGCACTGTTGGCTCATATTCAGCTTGCAGTCTACAACAATTCCAAGATCCTTCTCATTTGTAGTATTGCTGAGCCAAGTATCCCCCATCTTGTAACTGTGCATTTGGTTTCTATTTCCTAGATGTAGAACTCGGCATTTATCCCTATTAAGTTTCATTCTGTTGTTTTCAGCCCAGCACTCCAGCCTATCAAGATCACTTTGAAGTTTGTTTTTGTCTTCCAGGGTATTAGCTATCCCCTTCCGGCATTGCTATTCTATGATTCTATGACATGAGCTAGCGCACCACCAACAAGGGCATTTTCCAGTGGCACGGTCTCCTTGGTGGTGATGTGTGAGTGTCATTTCTGTCAAGCTTGTGAAGGAAAAGTGCCCACCCGCTCGTGGCCCAAGTCCCCAGAAAACCATTTGAACCCGACCTTCTTCCCACGCCTCCCCGAATGCCTGTAAGCATCTTGAATTAAGTCCCACGGCCCACCCTGGTTATTAACTGCTGGACACAGACTATTTTCACCTATCGTTGCCTTTGCTGAAAGTTGCTGATTAGGAAGATGAAATGAATATGCCTGCCCAGGCAACTACCTCACCCCAGGCACGAAGAAGGCTACCTACCCTGCGGCAGGCAAGCCTTCCAGCTGGAGGCCTCGCCAAACGTTTCAACCCTGAATAGTCCCGGCTTGGCAGATAATTCAGAAACTATTTGTATGAGCTATTTATCAAATTATTAACTGCACAGATGTTGTTTGGCTGAAGAGCAGCTGAACCTTCTCGCTGCCAGCCGCAGAGACAAAGGTCTGGAGGAATAATTGAAGATGTGCATGGAATATTAAATTAATTTACTGCTCTTAATTCTTATGCTAATCCTGACCTCTCCTAGAGCCTATCAATTACCCTGCATAGAGGAAGAAGAAAGAAGGGAAAACAGTTTCTTCTTCTTCTTTTAAAAAGGGAAATATTTGCAATGAAGCCAGAAGCAAAGAGTGGGATTGTTTAATTGAAGCGCCGAGTCGCAATTACGTGGCTTGGGAGGCAAGATTTGCTCAGTAGACAGGAGGGGAGGGGGAGAGAAACACAGAGAGAGATGGGGGGGGAGTGCGAAAATAGCTGTGCATCTGAGAGCACTGAAAAGGACTCCAGCACTGGCAAGAGGAAACCTGGTAGCCCCACAACTATCTCCATCGCTTTTCCTTCGAAAACAAAACAAACCAGCGGCTTTTTGAGAGAACCATTGGAGTTTCTTTGTACATGTCTGAATGACCAAGATACTGAACCTCGTGTATCTTCTGTTTGGGTTTTTTTAATCCATCTTAAGCCAGCAAACTTCCACTTCCCTCATCTGGTTTGCCTTTCCTCTTGAGCTGCTTACACAGGCTAAAATAAGGACTCCATGCCCTTGTGCAGCAGCATCTCCTTTCAATGGGCTTGCGCAGGAGAACTTCCCATGGAATCAAACCAGCTTGGTTCTGTGGGATTTCTTGTTTTTTGTATTATTATTATTATTATTATTATTATTATTATTATTATTTCCTGCCTTTTTCTCCATGCTGGTCCTCAAGGCGGCATCACAAAATTTAGAACATGTACATTAAAAACCTATAAACAGAGATATACAAAAGTTAAAAGTATATTAAACGTATTCAAATATTAAAACATTTAAACATTTTAAATAACAATTTATTGAAGTAGGAGGAACCTTCTGGGCCCTGTTTCTTCCTATTCCTTCCTTCCTGGTCGTTTTCTGGCTGTGTGTGTTCAATATAACTTGACACCCACACCCACACCCAAAAAACCCCTGATGTTTACTTACGAGTAGATGGTCTGGGGCTCAACATATTAGAAAAAGGAAAGGAAAAGAACAGTCACACATAGAAGAGCCAACCCATATTTATTTATTTATTTGGCTTTTAAAAAGGAAGAAATTTAACAAGCTCCATATTACAAATGGTGTGAGGTTATTCTAGACGGGGGTGACGTGAAAATGAGTGTAGAAAGGGGCTATTTTTTTTCTAATAAGCAAGAAAGGACGAGATGTTTGGGGCGGGGGTGCAAGAGGTCGCTTTCGGCGCTGTTTATATTGTTAGGAGCCCCCCCCCCCAATCCTAGCGCAGTATTTAGTGGGCATTTAGCAAAAGACTCCTGCCTTTTTCCTTTCATCGCGCTTTCTATTAAGGGGTAAATAAATAGGACCAAATAAACGTGATCCGTCTCTCCCCTCTTCCCTCTGCGACGACCTCTGGGAGACCTCCGCGGCGCAGGGCTGCCTCTCCAGCGCCTTCGCCGGGCTCCAGTGTTGCGCTGCCTTTTCAGCTCGCTGCAGCCGACCCCCCCCCCCCCCACGCCCCGCTACACCACAATATCAATTAATCATGCGGCAGGCAAACAAGGAGATTTATTCCACTACAAATAGCCTCAAAGAGAGCTGCTGAATGGGGGTGATTAGCATGAGAAAAGCGGAGCAAAACTCCACAGTTCAACAGCTAAAGAGCAATTTGATGGGGCTGGGATGGAGAAATTACTTGATTAGCGTCTGTTGGAAAAGGATCACGCTGAAAGAGGGCCGCAGTCGTGGAGCCGCGGAGAGCCGCGGCTCAAAAAAACAACACAAAACCAGGCGAGCGAAGAAACCAAGGCAGAGCCCGGTAAGCTTCCCGGGGAAGGGGCTTGTGGTTTTCTTCACGCCTTCTCTAAAAAGCCATCACGTGGATAGCAGCGCTACAAAACGACAGCGCCAAGGCTCCAAGGCAGAGCTTTCCAAACTTCTCATGGCGGTGGCACACTTTTTAGACACGCATCATTTCGCGACACAGTAATTCAGTTTTACTAGCAAACCGGAGGTTAAACTAACCCCATTCTAAGAGATACGGACACATACATAAATTGTAATGCAGTCGCGCGACACACCTACACACTAAGGTGTCGCGACACACAGTTTGGAAAGCTCTGCTCTAAGGGAATCTAAACCCCCTGGCGGAAGGAGAACAACCACACCAGCATGGCACCCTCCAAACAAACGTAGGGCGAACCGAAGCCCTTGTGGGTTTCAGTGGCACTTGCTCCTAAGTACGAGAGTGCACAGGATTGTAGCAGCCGTAAACTCAGTTCAAGGGGAATTACTTCCAAGCAAGGGTGCACAAGAGATAAGTGTGTTGGACACAATGCAAAGTTAAGTACCATTTAGTTATTTTTGTTTCCAATGGAAATTAATTCTCGAGGGTGCGCTCATGCTCTCTCTCTCTCTCTCTCTCTCTCTCTCTCTCTCTCTCTCTCTCTCTCTCTCTCACACACACACACACACACACACACACACACACACACACTTTAAGATTTTAATCCTATTCACACTTACCTGGGAGTAGTGAGATACAGTGGGACTTCTTGGATGCATTGGATGCAGTGGGGCTTCTTTCTGAAGGGTTGAGCTGTAAATCCTAGGTGCACTCAGGCCACAGCTAGACCTAATTTTATCCCAGGATCATCCCGGGTTCGTCCCTGCCTGAGCGCTGGATGTCCTGTGTGGCATTTAGATGAACAGGACAATCCTGGGATAAACCTTAGGTCTAGCTACGGCCTCAGTCGAATCAACGTGGATTGAACTCCACCTTTGGCTCGATCACGTTCATCATGGTAGGCAGCAGTGGCGTAGCGTGGGGCCCCCCCTCAGGGGCGGTTGCCCTGGGCGCAAAATTCTTAGGGGCACAAAGATTTCAAAAAAAGAAAGAAAGTAGTAATAATAAATAAAAAAATTAAATCTGTGTAGATACAACTGTGTAGACGGGGCAAATAAACGTTGCCACGTAACATTTTACAGCATTTTTCTTGTTGCACACAGGTCAGGAAGGCCTTGCAGGCTGCTAGGCACTGAGGCGAGAGGGCCTTAAACCCACAGTCTCCTGAGGTTGGGGGTCCGGGTGGTGGTGTGAGATCAAGGGCAGTGTTTTCCGGGATTAGGTGGGGTGAGGTCTTTCCCCAGGCCCCTTCCTTTGCGGCTGTGTAGTACACACCATGTGGGTGAAGCTTGTGTCTGGAGCTGTAGTCCAGGAAAGAGGACATTCTCCCATTGCCAAGGCAGATATCTGGGGAGGGGGGGGAACCTTGAATCTTTTGCAGCAAAATCAACAGATTTATGGTGACATAAACTTATTGGGCTAAAGCGCAATACTTTAGATGCAGCGGAAATGAATACAGAATCCAAGCAAAATGAATGCAAGAGTCAAGCCATGTATGTGACCTCCTTGGGGCTCCTGGTGGTACCTATTTTCCAGAGGGGTCAGTGCTGCTGTCGCAAAAACAATGATGAATTTTGTGGCACCTTAAAGAGGTCATACATATGTCGATGTAGGTCTGTTACTCTTGAAGGTGTGGTGCTGGTGCCACAAGGGCATATAGTAGGCACACATGCTTTGATGGATGTTTACTGGGAACCCCGTGTATGTAGATACTGGGCAGATTTACACCGCATCACACTCTATGTGTGCATTCCCCCCACCGCCCTCTACCCCCATATATTATACATAAGATGTGCTTTCCCTCCATATGATATGAATGGAAATTGTAGTCCAACTCTCTCAGATTATAAGAGACGAGTTTCACACGAACATATATGCTGTGCCTTCAAACCCAACTGGATATACCATTTGGCGGAAAACATTTTACAGCTCCTGATTCTAAGCACATCCCATTGATTTCAGTGGAAAGGATTTCCAGATCCTAGCCAGTGCATGTAGGCAATAACAGCTGGAGAACTCAAGATAATGAGTTGGAATGTGCACTGCTTAGCAACGGAAATGGAAATGGGCCAATGGAGGCTGGTGGCTCCGATTTTGGTGGGGCTGTAATTCCATTCTGGGATTCAATCAGAACTAGCCAGAACTCTAAAGGAGCTGTCCAAAGTCCTGAACCATATCCAGCACCTTGGATAGTTCCTTTAGAGTTCTATCTGAATTCCAGAATGGATTCACAGCCCCACCAAAATCGGAGCCACCAGCCTCCACTGAAATGGGCCACCTCATCCACATCATGGCACGAGCCGGGGGACGAGGGATATCCGGCTGGGTATAGCCATGCTGATGTTATTCAGATGAACATTCGTTCCTAGTTTGCAAGTTGTTCCCAGTCCAACACGAGAATCCTGCTGGTGCCGGGAGTTTGGAGAAATAAGATCCTATGCTAAGAAGTCCCAAAGGACAGCCGTGTTAGTCTCTTGCAGCAAAACCAGCAAAGGGTTTTGTGGGACCTTAACCCATGTATTAGGGCATGAGATTCCGTGGGATACTGCCCAGGGCACCAGCTGCAGCTCATACACGAGACCTTATGACATAATGTGTTTGCCTTTAGGACGCCACAAGATTTCTGCTGTTTTAGGTAAGAGGAGGATTCCTTTGGGATGGATGGTAGGAAGGGCTTGTTAGCTCCTGAAATAATGAAAATGCCATCATATATGGCATTTTATATGGCATCACTTTGCTGGAGCCATACTCCCACCGAACTCAGCGGGTCATTTCCGGGTGAACATGGATGGCTGCAGACTCCACCACTGAAGTGAAATCCCAAACAGACATTGTTGAAAACAAATCTATGAAAAGCAACCAGATAGAGGATTGCTTTAGAACTGCATGTTCGTGTTCAGCGGGAGCCAGTTCACACATTCAGCTGGAAGCCTTCAGGTGGGGAGAGAAATCACGTCAATATATGTATGTCTGAGGCACCAGCCCCTTATTCCATGTTAGTATGCGTAGAATCGGATCAGCTGATTTCACTTCCAAAAGGATCGAGGCAAAACGTGCTTGTTTACACTACATTACGTTATTTAGAATCATAGAATCATAGAATAGCAGAGTTGGAAGGGGCCTACAAGGCCATCGAGTCCAACCCCCTGCTCAATGCAGGAATCCACCCTAAAGCATCCCTGACAGATGGTTGTCCAGCTGCCTCTTGAAGGCCTCTAGTGTGGGAGAGCCCACAACCTCCCTAGGTAACTGGTTCCATTGTCAGCAAGTTGGCCCTTATGCGAAAAGAAGCGGAACAGGACTCAACGGCTCATCACCTGCCATCAACCACTGTCTTGAAAAATCAGTAAAATCAACAATTCAATCACCCACAACCCTCAGGGAGAGCAGTTTGGTCTTTCCTTTTCCTTTCAAGTTTGTGCCTTGTTTTAATGCTACAAATGCCCCCCCCCCACACACACACACTTCTTTCTTTCGTTCTTTCTTTCTTTCCTTCATTCAGGGGATTTAGAGAAGCGCTGGCCTTTGGCCCAAGAATGCAGCGATGTCCCACTGCTGTCCCTTAGGTCGGTGGGTGGGCTTGTTATGAGCCCGGTTTTTGAAAAGATGTAGATTAAGGAGCACGATGCTGCTTGCCTCACTGGCTCCGGAGAAGTGCCAACTGCCGTTCACCTAGATGCCTGTCCCCGAGTGCTCCGCGTCCAAAAATATTGGCATCGCGCAGGGGAGAAAGAGGCCGAGGCTGCTTGCGGGGCGAGGGAGCCTCCGCCCAAAAGGCGCTGTAGGGAGATCTCCCGCTAGCTGTTTAGGAGGCTCAGACCTCAGTGGGACAATTTCGTCTAAGCCCGCAGGTTCTAGCTTGGCCTGCCTGTCACGTGTGAATTTTCCCAGACCAGCTGGGATTTTGTTTCGGCTTTTCAAATACTTATTCTAAATAGCGGATCATTCAAGCACCCAGGCAATTGCCCTTGGATTCTGTTCACACACACGCCTGAAAATCTGAATCCACAAGTTGCATCCCTTCAATGAAGACTGGTGGCTCCGATTTCAGTGGGGCTATGACTCCATTCTGGGCTTCAGTGACAGCCAGTCAGAACTCTAAGGAGCTATCCAATGTGCTGAACCCAAGTCCCCAAATGGGTTCGGCACCTTAAATGACTCCTTCAGACTGGTTGGGACTGAAACTCAGAGCGGGTTCACAGACCCACTGTATTAAAGAAGGGAAAGGAAAATGGTTCAAATAGCTTCGGTTATTTAAATTGTAAAATTTATCCCACACTTCTTTCAGTATCTCAGAAAGACTTTTAGAATGCTTATGCAAACCTGCCTTCCCCCAAATTATGCTTGGGTTACATTAAAAGACGAATACTAAAGGTATTCTAATCATAATAGTCTCTAAACAATGCAAACTCTAGTATTTGGGAAATTAATCTAAAACACATACCAAGAATTAGATGAAAATCAGTAGTTTACTATCCCTATTCATTCGGAGGGGGGCGCGGTTTACCGGGCACAATCCAGACAGAAGTTTCCCTGTGAAAGACTGACTGAGATGCACAATCAGTCCCGCTATTCAAGGAAGTTCTCCTGCGCATGCCTCATTGGTATGAAATATGAGCCTTGCAGGACAGTGTACTGTATTACTGCACATTTCCCAGATTCCAATCAGGGTCCTACTGGAGAAGGCCTCGGAGATGTTCCTATATACCTATTTTTAATATTATGTTACAACCACAAATGTGGATTATGAGGCTGGAATATCAACCCTTTAACAGCAATCCTATATGTGTTTACTCGGAAGTAAGTCCCACTGTGGGACTTACTTCCGAGTAAACATGCGTATTGCACTGCATGTCACTCAAACTGCATGCATGCATATTTTGTCCCCAAACATTGAAAAGAAAAGGCTTCCGATCTATGGCATATCATGCACGTTAGATAGAATGACCAGATTCGTACCAAAAAAAAAAAAAAAAATGTAAATAAATAATAAAGCAGGATAACGTCAAAATCTTAAAATTATTTATATACCACTGTCCATAGAATTTATCACAGCATTTTACAAATTTAAGAATAAATTATATAATCTTTAATACTTTGAGGATGCAATCCTGATCAAACATAGAAAAAAAAAAGTCCTACAAATCCCAGTATGCCTGTTGTTGTAGGACTTCTTTCTGCCCAAACTTGTATAGGAGAGTGTCCTCAATGACGTTGTTCTAGAGCCTGGGCACTTATGAAAGAAATGTTCCGAAGTCATGTCGCTCTCTGCCGATGAGTAGGTTACTTTAGTAGCTGGACTGATCCCCAAGGGGGTGATGGGACCATGTAGGTCAGAATACAACAGACAGATGCTTTTGATGATGCAGCACACACAGATCGTTCAAACTCCTCTATGCCAGTGTGGATCTTGCAAACCATGACTATTTCTATTTCTTCTTCCTTCTATATGCCGTAGATTTATTGTATTTTTGTTTATGCTATTGTTGTACCTGGAAAACTTTTCAATAAAATTCAGATTCAAAATCTAATCTATTTACAGTTCCGATAGTGTGTGGAACAGGGTTTTGGAGGTTAATTAATATCTAAATCGGTGTTACATGAACTTTAACTCCCATTCGCCTTTCAATGGAACTATTTCAGACGGGCCAAGTTTGCTTAGCCTTAGTTTCTACATTTTCTGTCCAGGGACCACGGTCCAGCTTGTTTGGAAGCTGCTCCGTAGAGGAATGTGATGAAAAGAATTTCATTCCCTGGATATTTGGGTTCATTCTTATCCAAGCTGAGCTGCAACCGTTTCCAGAGACGAGTTTGGGGAAAGGCTGCAGAAATATTGTACTTAAAGACTTTTACTTTAGAATCGACCATTTTAAATATTGATGCCTCTTTCTGAAAATGCAGGAGGGGGCATTCTCTCACAGCAGGATGCTATTGTACATTGAACTCAATGGGACTCAAATAAGCGTGCATAGGATTGCATGCAATCCTACATTCACTTACAGTGCAATTCATGTCTACTCAAAAGCAACCCATTGAGTTCAATGTGGCTTGCTCCCAAGTAAGTCGGTATGGAATTGTAGCTTTAATTGGAAATAAGTCCCCCCACCCTTGATTTCAAAAACTTTGACTTTGGCTGGATCGTGTCCAGTGTTGCCTACTTCTAAGAAATGAGTATTATCCACTCAAAGTTAAAGCAATTTGAAGGCTGAAATTCGAAGTATCCTGATTAGAAAGTAAGTTTCATTCAGTGCAGTAGGTGGATCTTGTGGAGGCAGAGCTCAAAGTCTCCGTGATTTCAATGGGAGAGTTAAAACAACTGTTCAGCTCTCGCTCATTGCCCCCATTGAAATCAACAGGACTTAAGGGGTTCGCTTCGCCCGAATGTATTTGTGGCTGTGGAGTCGAAGAGAACAGGGGATCGTTTGTGCTTAAACAATGGGAAGCACTGAGCTGTGCGTGTTTATTCAGCGGTAAGCACTACTTCGGCTTTACTCCGAAGTAGACGTCCCGAAGATTGCGGCGTAGAAGGTCCCCAACCGGACCGAGGCTCTTTCACTGCAATCCTCAATCCATCTACGCGGAAGAATGCCCCGCTGGTTTAAATGGATCTTACTTTGAAATTAGGGCGTCCAGCCTAAGCACGTCGGCCAGGGAGAAAGTCTGTTGGATTCAGCGTGGCTGACTTCTAAGGAATCGTGCTGGAAGTAGGCTGGGGGCGTTATTGCTGCCTTTCTCTGCGTGCCAGGCCACCTGGAGACCTCAAGCCCGCGCAAACGTTTGGGCCAGCTGAGTCCTCGTCTTCGCCGCTTAAGGAGCCGGGGTGTGTGTGTGTGGCATACACACGATCCCGACGCTGCCTGGCGTGTCTCCTCCATCTAATTAGTCATGGGGTGTGTGTGTGTGTGTGTGTGTGTGTGTGTGTGTGTGTGTGTGTGTGTAACATTAAGAGACAAAGCGTGCCGCGAAGTCTGCGAGGCTCAGATCAACAGAAGCACCTCCGAGGAGGAAGCTCCCGCGCAGCTCAGGGAAGAGCGCCAAGGCGAAAAGCCAAGCCAAGGAGCCGAGCCGTGAGGGGCCACCGCGGGCAGAGGCAGAGGCAGGGGCGCGCGCGCGCGGGGAGGGTGGGTGGGTGAGTGCGCGCGCGCCGGCGGCCTAAGCCAGTCGGAGCGCCATTCCAAGCGGGGTTTGGGTGTGTTTGCGCTTCGCTGTACGCTGCTTATCTGCCTCGGAAATGTCGCCCGGGCGGCCGCGGCGGTGCCTGGGCGAGGGGAGAGGAACGCGCGGGTTGTTGCTTCGCCGAGAGAAGGAGCAGAAAGTGCCCAGAGAGGGAGGGAGGGAGGGAGACGGCGCCTGAGCGTCTCTCCACAGCGGCGGCGGACCCGCGAAGCCAAACCACGCAGGGGCAAGCCCTGCCGCCCTGCCGCCCGCCCGCCCTGCCGCCCGCCGCCCGCCGCCGCCAAAGACACAGAGCGCGGGCGAGGCCCACTTGGCGGAGAAACCCCGGGGAGGCGCCCGCCACGAAACCAGCCAGCTGGGACGCCGTGCGCGCGCGAGGGAGCCCCTCTCCCTCTCGGCCAATGTGAGCCCGTGCGGGCAGGGGGCTCCGAGGAGGAGGAGGATTGCGGGGGGGGGATGTGCAGCTGAGGGAGAGCGCGCGCGCTTGCCGCCTCGCGCCTTATTTTCCCCTCAGCCCGAGCTTCAGTTTTGGCCCTTCCGGCGGACGGCCCTCCGGGAAAGAAGAACGCCTCCAGCTCCTCTTCCAGGAGAGGAGGCTTCCCGGGTGGAAAACTTGCCCTCCGGCTGGGTCGCGCGCCTCCCTCCCTCCTCCTCCTCCGCCGCCCTCTCGTTGCGCGGAAGTCGCGCGCGCGCTCCTCCGCTCCCCGCCTAAAAGCGGGAGCAGCGCGAGGCTCCCGCCATTGCATTCCGAGGGGGTGGCTTTTCAGAAGCTGGCAATTTGAGACGGCTGGGTGTTATTTAGTGCAATATGAAATCAAATGATCCTATTTCTGAAATAACAGTGTCGGTGAGAAGTGAATACTCTGAAAGGGGTAATTGTCTCCTGATGATATTTCCATTATCCCCAATCTTGGCCTTAAACGGCATTCAGCAGCCGTACTGAAAGGAAGGGAGGGAGAGAGAGAGAAAGAGAAAGAGAGAAGAAAGTGTACTCTCTCTGTGTGTGGTGTGTGTGTGTGAGTAATAATAATGATGCAAAGAGACCCCAGCCACAAGCAAGTTAAATTGATTTCCTGCCTTCCCTTCCTAGTCTGTGTGATTTCCCCTCGCTAGCTGCATCTGGAGTACCCTTTACTTTGGGGTTTATTTCATTTAAGGGGAGACTGGAAAACCGACGTCCCCCTGTCCTGCCTTAAAAACCTCTGCTACCGCTCTTTGTTTGGAAGTTGTCATAAAAATCTAGTGCTTTCTCGTGTAGCCATCAAGAACCGGAGAAGACATAATTCATTCGGTTGAAAAATAATACAAGTCTGAAATGAAGATAAAGATGAAGAGGAGTGTTTTCTAGTACAAGCGTGGGACAGTTTTCCATATGAAGTTCCAAACCGTTTGCACTTCATTCTTATTTCCCACTCACCCCTTGCTTAAATCGGTACATTATTTGCCTGCTGACTTGGGAGGAACTTTGTGGGAGCTTACTATTGATTCACAGCTAACGCCTTTTATTTTGCACCAGAAGCAGATGATCCTTTAAGCAGCGGTTTCTTTTCTCTTTCATTTTTAAGCTGTAAAGAATGCAGACTTTCCTCTCTCTAACATACATGCAGGCCCATATGAGGAAACTCAAACGAATTTGTACAGTGAATTTAAAGAATAATTAAATAATTTTAACTATATGGTAAGTAATATAAATAATTAAAATAAAGCGCCGTAGATCGTTGCCTTACAGATAAAGATACCTTCACCAGTATTTTTGCGATGGTTTTTTCTTTGGTTTTGTCCTGCTATTTAGGAAAATACATCTATTTAACAACTCCAGTGACAATCCAGATGAATCTTAGTCTTTGGATGTAGTATTTCGGTTTAATTGGAATATGGATCAAGCTGTTCTAATTATTTTCTCCTCCGGGCGGCACTTTAAAATCTGGACTATAGGCTGTGGATTAAGCCCGTGTAACTGACTAGACTGGCGAGGAGCTGTCCGCATTTTCAGCAACCCGTTTGTTTGATTTGACTGTACTTTAATACAAAATACACAGTATTTACAAAGGGCTTTTCCTAAGAAACCAAAGGCTTCCCATACATTATCTTAGTATACTTATTAGGCGAATTGCAGAAGGAAAGCAGTGAGCTAAAAAAAAAAAAAGTTTTGAAATGTTGTGGATTTCTTTCTCTCTCCCCCCCCCCACGCGTTTCTCCTATAAAGAGTTTGTCTTTTCTTTTTTCTTTACCATGTAAACTACTGCATTTTCAAAATGTCTGGCATTTTGAGAGATCCTAATATGCATGCCTGTGCGGGCACTGCTTGCACTCATATACACACTTATATGTACACAACAGTTCTCTGTATGATCGTGTGTGTGAATCGAGTATTACACTGTTCACATTCCAATGTGAACTCCCAGCCTCCATTTGTGAAAGTCCAAACATGCATATATGGATCTCTCATATTAGACATAACAGCAGTGATTGTTGACAGTAACATCAGCATTCTGCTGTTTCTCCCATTTTCAAAATGTACGAAAAGAGACCACAAAGGTTGTCAGCATTCCCACGTTGATGTCAAGAGACTCCACATTTGGACATTTGTTGTAATAGAATTGCATGCATTTACTAAAAAAAGTAATGCCCACATATTTTTGTTGCTGCCTTTACCACTTCTGTTATCTTCCATCTAGAATTTCACACTGATGGATCTGGAGGATAAAGACCATACATTAAATAACTGCACCCAGTCGCATTATCTTTCAGGGGCGCAGGGGTACTCTTTCACTATTTTATTTCCCTTTTAGGTTCCGGAGTGTTTTCAGCTATCAGGTACAAGAACAACACATATTGTTCTCTTGTCTCAAGTTTCCTCTTCCCTCCCCACAACATTTTGAAGCAATCCCCATTACTTTTAATGGAAGTGACTTACGAGTAAGCAAGCGTAAAATTGGGGTATGAGTACAGAGGTAGATAGAATAAAGTTCTTTGCCTTTTTCTTGAGCATCATTCACCAAAGAAGTGAATGGTTGTTATTTTAGTCTTTGTTTTCTTACACCTGATCTTAAACACAGGAACTTATAATTAGTTTCCCATTGATTTCCAGTAGGCTTTTTTCACAGCAAAATTGGGGTGTCAGTATCAGGAGAGAGAGACAGAGAGGAGGAAGAGAAGGAGGGAAAGGCGTTATCTGGAAACGCTGGAAAAAGTAAATAACGTTTTTGCCTGCAGGATATTAATTTCTTAACTACAGCCTTTTAAAATGGAGACAAACTGCTTAAGTCAGATCCACACCTCACTTTAAACGGAAGTATTTGTACAAAATGAAACTTTGGCTGCGATCCAAATAAGGCCGGGATCCGAAGCACAGAATTAAATTGGAGTAACACATTGAAGAAAATGGGATTAAATTCCACGGAGTGTTTTAGCACTCGGTACTAGTCGGTTTACACTCGAGGCGCTCTTTTCAAACTCATTGCTCTTTATAGAGCTCAGCCGATGTGCCTGATGCCTTTTATAGAACGTTATAGTGATAACATTGCTAAACTTTTTTTTTAAAAGGTAGTCCAGAGAGAAACAAACACGGCAATACACAGAAGCTGTAAAAAAGCAAAGGAGACGTACCTGAAACCACTCATATCTGAATGAATAACTTCAGCATAGCAAAGACGATTTTAAGGGGGAAAGGAGGCAGAGAGATCTGGCACCATAAACATTTATTCACCCATTTAACAGAAAATGAGCACCATCAAATGATTAAATGGCCACGTTGCAACCCACCCATCCACCCCGCCCGCCCGATAATCACCATTTCAACGGGAAGGATTAAAACGTGAGCCTGCTTTCGCTCATTCCTTGAAAATCAAGGGCATCAAAGGGGGGGGGGGGGGAGAGAGAGAGAGAGAGAGAGAGAGAGACACTACCTAGCATTGCTAGGACAAAATGCGGCACATTTAACTTTCCACGTTTCACCTCCTGCGCTAATTTTCTCCTGGCTTTAAACAAAATAGATCTTTACTGACGTTTGAAAAAGAAGGAAGCATAACTGGATCACTGGCATTCACCTGCACTTGCTAATACAGACACGAGAAGGTCTTTGTAAGCGAGCCTCACCACGGCTCTTCGTAAAACGTCAGCCAGAGATTGAGACTACATGGGAGACCACATTGGCGATCTCCTTGGGAACAGGATAGGGGGCCCTTGAGGGCGACCCCAGCGAGTGTGGAGACTGGAAAGGGGAGGAAGAGGGCAAAGGTCTATGCCCCCCCTCACCTTGGACAATCCCCTCCACTGACAGCATGCAAAACCCCAGGAGAGGCTGCGTACCTACCTCTTTTGTGGAACCTTTGGCTTAACTCCTTAGTCCAAACAAAGCCTAAATACGTGTAATTGCATTTGCGCATAATCATCCCCTATTATCTTTGCCTCTCCTCCCTCTCTTGTCGAAGTTAGACTGTAAGCTTCTGGGGGCAGGGGCCTGTCTGTTCTGCATATATTACTCTGCAAAGCGCCATGTACATCGATGAGCTAAAAACAAGTAATATAATTAAAATGGTATTCCTTCCCTCCCCTTCCCGCAATTTTGAACCCCTCCTTTTCTTCGCGCGAGCGCACATAAATACTTCTGAACTCTTCCAGTGCTCTTAGCGCTGCCTTTCCAAGGATGCTCAAGAGAGAGCACTTCAGGAGCTGCATGGCACCATGCAAACGCCTGCCCCGGGCTGATACCTCGGAGATGCCCGAAGTGACCACCGGAAAGGGAGGGGGGTTGCTTGCTCCAAAGTCTGCCCCTTTTTTTGCCTCCATCATAGCTTGGCTATCCAGACCTCAGATTGCCTCGCAGTTTCATTGTCTGCTGCTTGCTTTGGCAGGACAAGAGTGGCCAAGGAGTGTCACCAAGCAGAAGATCCGAGTGACCCCAAAGCATCCTCTTCGCAGCACCACTCTCTCGCTCCAGGACTCCAGAATCGCCTTGCCTGAAGCCACGGGAGTTTCTCGTTCTCCAGAACAGGACATTTCCAGGATCTCCAACTGATTAGAACTGAATTATTATTGGTATCAAACTATGAGGCATTTAACCAGTCATATTGATGTTAAATTTTAATACGTAAACAGGGCACATTCCCTTCTACCCCCCTGCAATTTCCTATAAGCTGGAGTTATTGTAATGGTGCAGCCTTTATGTAGAAAGGCTTGCTCAGCAGCATTCACGGGTTTCTTCATTTCATAAGAAGGCAGTGTCATATTTTACCATTAACATTATTATTTTGTTGTTGTCCTTTTTCAACTTTTCCTACAGGTACCTTTCCATTTGTGGATCTTCTTTTGTCAGCATGGGAAAATCCCCTTACTCTTACCCTTGTATAAATCTTTCAATTCTAGCCCTAACAACAACAATAATTCCTAGCATTTGTATAGAACCTTTGTGAGAGCCCAAAAGTGCTTCACACACATTATTCCAGGGACCCTTGAACAACCTTGTAACGTAGGAAAGGACTGCTATCCCATATTGCTGATGCAACTGGGGGATGGAAGGTTTGAGGATAAGATTTAGTTGCTTGCTATTTATTCACTTAATTCTTTATTAAAATATATTATACAGTATATACCAGGAGACACCACATTCCCTAGAGTGTTGCCCCTTTTGATTATCATGTGAATAGGGGCAGCAGGAAAAGGTTGTAGGAGAACATGCTGCACATATTATCAATGGTTTTGTTTTCACAAAATCAAACCTTTTAATGACTGCACAACAGCCATGACGTGTTTGGACATAGTGATATTTCAAAACAAAATGGTACAGTAGGTAATGGTAGTAGATGTGAGCCAAAAAGTCCTTGGCTGAAATTTTATTTTATTTCAGCCAAGCACTCAGAAGGCCTCCTTAGGCAAGCCTCTATTCTCTCAGCTGTGGTGGGTCCCGTGGTTCGCTGAGTGGTGGTCAAAGGCTCTCAAGACACAATTTCTCTCTTTTTGGAAAAGGTTTATTATGAGCAGCCTGCAGTGCTGCAAGGTGGCAACCCCTAGCCTAGAGGATCTGAAGGACTGCCCACTAATTTCAGGAAAGGCTAACATATTTATAGGGTCAGTTCCCCTTAGAAACAACTGCAGAACCTTCCTGCCAACCATTATACAGTTTTGCAATACAGTAACCAATGATAGACAAGGCGTTTATGCATGTGCAGAGTGCAAATAGTTCTAAGACTAGGAAAACAATACACAGATGGATATTGCAATCAATTAAGCAACTAGATCTCCATCTGATTCCTGTTTTCAGTTAGCTTACTTTGAACATATCCAACTCCTCCCTAACTGCTTCTGTTGAGACACATCCTGTGACATGCATTTCAACAAAGACCATTAGTTGTGAAAGTGGTTGCAGTCTTAATATATGTTAGTTACACTGAAAGCATGAATCTTGTGATGTATAATGAAAAGGCCAAAGCAGTTTATTTTCTTATACCTGTGGGCATAGGTAAACAGACCACCCATCTTGATTTTCTCTACACAGCCCACCCCATCATATTAGGATACCAGCCTATCTCACTGGATTATTGTAATGATTACTTAGATAATGAATGTGAAACTTGAAATTCACTATATAAATACTAAATATTATTTTTCAATCAGTTTTCTTATTTTCATCTCTCTCCTTACTTCTCCTGTTGCTATATCCCACCCACCCCTTAAAAAGTAGCATCAGTTTAAGAGTTTGGCGTATTTGATTTTAATTTAGGAGGGTGGTTTATGATGTTCACTCATGATGGATCCAAAAGGTCTCTTGTGCATGGTTTTCTGATTTTGGAAACTGTTATTTCCCTGCTTGGTGAATGCAGGCCAATGAAAGTTACATGTAGCAGGTTCAAAATGAGGAGGAAAGGGATATTTTAATACAAGAAGAAACATATGGGTATGATCCAGCCAAAGATAAGCATTTAAAAGTGCCATTGGTTTTATTTGGCGGGGGGAGAGAAATAAGCACACAATGAACAATGGCTGAACATTTGAGTCTTGTTTTGATGAGATTCTAAAAGGGAGTAGCTGTGTTAGACTGTGCAACAGGATTTCAAACAGGAGCCTGGGGAAAACCCTGAAGACAGACACATTTATTTTGTCACAAAATATTACGCCACAATAAATGTGTAATTCAACCTTCCCTAATCTGTTACTCTCCAGATGTTTTGATGAAAACTCCCAAGATTCCTGACCACTGGCCATACTGGCAAAGGCTGATGGAATTTGAAGCCCAAAATATCTGGAGAGTATCAGATTAGAGAATGTACTACAGGTTGTTTATCCTTTGTTGGGTAATTTATTGGTGCAATTATTATTATTATTATTTTAAAAAACCTGATTGATAGAGAATACTTTCTAAGTGTTCTATTCACCCAGCTCTAATGCCTACTTGGTCATAGATACAATCAGTTCCAGCTGCTGACCATTGTGTAGTATTATGCCTACACAGTCATCCAGTGCTTCCAGAAGCAAGGATTTTCTCCCACTTATTGCTGTGAAAGTCACAAGACAAGCTACAAGCAGCAATGACCAGTAGGGAACTATATATGGTTGCCACCTTTTCCTTCATAGCGCTCACCTGTCTTTCAGAAGTGCAGAACAGATAGAAATGGAAGAGGTGCAGGTGTTTTCAGCATGGAGATGCAGTGACAGGGAATGCAGTGTCTGTAACTGTTCTGTCAATCAAGCAGCTTACAAAGGTACAAGAGCCTTGCAAAAAAAAGTAATACTGCCACAGCTCACTCATCTCACAACTGATATTTAATAAAAGCTGACTGTTTCCAACATGTCTCTGTTGTTATGATAGTTAGCAGACACAAAGCGCGAGTGCGCACACACAAAAACACTATTATTCTGTCTCAACTCAGATGTGATCAACAACAGGAGGGACGGGCATTAGGTATCTCATCATGACAACACTTATCAACCAGGGTTAGGAGAGGGGGGGTGTCTGCATTTTTGCTATTGTAAGGCCTCATTCAGACAATATGCTAAGCCATTGTTTGACTGTTAATACTTTTGCAGCAAATGGTTAGTGAGCATGTTTAAACTGTGGTTATGTAGCCACCATGGTTAGGAATGGTTCACCCGACACACTAACCCATAATGTTTAACTCAAAAGTCCTCAACCACCATGGCTTAGCATGTCATCTGAACAGGATCTAAACCATGGATAACCAGAAAAGGTACTTGGGTATGTCCCAAGGGCTCACTGTCATCTTGACCTGACTCATGATTTAATGCTAGCGTGATAGACCTCAACAGGTGAGGAATACCAGAGACAAACACAGAATTATGCAAGATATGGTTTTTTTTAAAGTGGGTGGAATGGTCAACCAAGTTTGTGTGTGGAAAGAACAATAGCAGATACAGGTGAGAAATCAAATAAATGTAGATGTAGTGTTGTTGGTTGGGGGAATAGTTTATTATCTTTTATAATAATAATAATAAAAGAGTATGTCTGTCAGTGTCATGGCACCAGTACCATGAAACCTAGTCACCTGCAACTTGTCATGCATACTAAGAGGACTCTAGGGATGTGCACGCCAGGCACATTCTATTTTTAAAATGTATTCATTTTAATATTTCCATGTGTTTTAATGTGTACATGTGTTTGAAAAGTCTGCAATACCATCTTCAATCATTAGATGGCAGATTAATCAAGCCACCATAGTGATTGATAGACACTAGTTCAAGGGCAGAGTTATACAGGGAAATGGAGTGGACAGGCCCCTCCCTCAGGGGCTACGGGAGCTATGCCTACATGCCAGTGGGCATGGCTTCTCTTAGATGGGGCAGGCAAAGTGTGTCCAACTGACAGCTGTGTAAGCTTGCTTTAAGATTTTGTTGTATCAAATAAAGGGGCATTCCAACCTATGCAAAGCTGGGTCCATTTGCTAGTGTTAAATAAGGCATAGTTATCAGAATAAGGTCCATGTAGCAGTCACTCTTGATTGTGGAATTGCTCTGTGACTGTTTCAGGTAAGTGTGTAGATCCTTTCTCCTGGGACTCTGTAGTCACAGATCAAACCTGACATTTCTTGTATGCTGAGCCAGACTTGTGCCACTGCACAATAGTTTCACATAGGGACTCATTAGCATTGGGGGTGCTACATTCCAATCACAGAGTTGAAGGGCTGTATCAGAAACCAGACATCTAGGTGGCTATAAACATTCTGCTAGATTACTAACTGGGTTGTCTTGTCATGATCACATTATGCCTGGGATGTCAACTGTGCTGGTTCTGGTAATTTAAGGTGAGGCAAGTGGCTAGCAAAGAGGGCCATTTTGGTAGTTGTGCTCCATTTGTGGAAACCTTTCACTACAGAGGTTTGCTGGCTGCCACCTATCTTATTGTCTTTCTGACACCTGGTAAAGCCCCCCCCCCTTTTTTTTTTACCATTTTAGAGAATATTTAATCTTACTGTTTCATGCTTTTATGGCCTTTAATTTATTATTGGTGGTTGTTTTGGTGTTTGTGTAGGTATATTTACATTTTCATTCCTTCTTGTAAATAGCCTTTCAAATATGACAAACAGTACTGAGATAACTATAATTATTCTGCAAGAAGCATATTTTTGTCTATTGCCATGGAGTTGCTCTCTAGAGCAAGGCTTCCTGATCTAGAAAGTTAACTCCTCTTCAGACTCCTGGTTTTTATAATACTCATCTGCCTTTGATGGTCATAAGCACTTCAGCTGCAAAAATTAGGAGAGGAACAGTTGTAGTTCCCAACGTCAGGACTCACACTTCTTGCTCTCCTCCCGCGGGTTCTTCATTTCGGTAAGCAATCACTTGAGGACAATGGATGCTTTTCCATTCCACTCATATACAGTGGCTGTTGCCTCTTCTCTGTTTTGCCCCTAGGTTTCCACAGGGTAACTGTTGTTATTATTATTATTATTATTATTATTATTATTATATTTATTTATTTATTTATTTATTTATTTATATAGCACCATCAATGTACATGGTGCTGTACAGAGTAAAACAGTAAATAGCAAGACCCTGCCGCATAGGCTTACAATCTAATAAAATCATAGTAAAACAATAAGGAGGGGAAGAGAATGCAAACAGGTACAGGGTAGGGTAAGCAGGCACAGGGTAGGGTAAAACTAACAGTAGAAAGTAACAGTAGAAGTCTGCACAACATCAAGTTTTAAAAGCTTGATGATTCCATGCTGTTTGGCCATTTATGTTGATTGTATAAAGTGCAGATTGTGATGTCATATTTGAAACAGGGGTGGTTTTCTCCTGCATCCCTCATGCATGGTGGGCAACTGCATCAGGGCAGAAGAGGCTTATTATGACCTGCTTTCACAGTGGTCATAAGAACGCAAGTACCATGCTGGATCAGACCACTGTCCTAGTCCAACACTGTTCACACAGTGGCCAACCAGCTGTTCACCAGTGACCAACAAAACAGGACATGGTGCAATAGCACCCTCACTTCTTTTGCTGCTATGCCCTAGGTCAGCCTTCCCCAACCTGGTACCCTTCAGATGTTGTACTACATTGCCCAGCATTGATCATTGTCCATGTTAGCTGGGGCCAATGGGAGTTAACGTCCAAATATCTGAAGGGCACCAGATTAGGGAAGGCCACTCTTGATCTTTTCATTGCCAAATAGTGGGTTCTGTTCTATTGATCCCTGCTAGATGTACCGGAGTACTGCAGTTAATCAAATTAAACCCCTCTAAAAGGGAGCAGACTAGGGCATGTTTTGCAGCTTTGTCATGCAGTCCTACCCACTCAGTAGTTTGCCCAGCTGAGGTGCACATACCTGTTTGTTCTTCATGGAAGCCTGCTTGTCCATTCTGTGTGCAGTTAGGTAACAGTAAATGGGTTGGGTATCATTAGCCCAGTGTTCCTGACATTGCTACATGCTCATTTGTGCTTTCCATAATGGTGAACAGGTAGGAATATTACTGATGAATGACACTGTGATTGGTGCTTTCCAGAGATTTGTGTAGGAATGGCTGTCATCGTTGCAGATTCAGAAAAGGAACAAAATCATACAGAGCAGTGCATCCATACACCATCTTTAAAGAGAAAGGTGACATGGTCTCCCTAAGGTATGTTAAGCCCAGGCTTCGTAAGGGGTTTAAAGGTAAACACCAGAACTTTGAATTGGTAACAAGGCAGCTACACCAAAATGGGATAGCATGCTGTCTCTGCTGAACGCCTGCTAACTGCTGGCTCTCAGCATTTTGCACCATTAGAAGCTTCTGGATCATCTTCACAGGTAGCTGCACACAGACAGTGCTCGTAAACACCTTGGTGAAAAGAACACCGCTCCAAATCATCCCCTTCCTCTCACTTTTACCTGCCTCCAGTGGAAAATATTCTTGTCATTGTTCTGGATCTCCCTCTGGAGGTTCAGCAAATGAGAGATGCTTAACTGTTCGAATAGTACATTTAAAAAGGGATGAATGCAGAAGGAATGTGAAACGATACAAGAGACTACTGAATCCTTTTCCCCCTAGTCAAGTAAAACAAAAACAATATATTACAATTATTTTTCCTACACTGTGCTGTTTGCTGTGAGCAAACTCCTGTAATTAATATTGAACTAAACTGTTAAAACCATTTAGTATTACAATTTTCATGCAGTCTGAACTAAGAAGTGTATGCTTCCTAAAGTGTATATTCCTAAAAAATCTGAGTGGGTGTGGTGAGCAGTATAATGGGCTTGAAAACCCATGGATACAATCCTGCCTAAGCTAAGCAGTTTTAGGTTAAATTGATTTCATTGGAGAAACTGCTTAACTGATAAAACCATTTAGCCTAAAAATGCTTATTTAAACTCTCCCAAAGAAATACATTTAGCCTAAAATTGCTTAACTTTGGTTGAGCAATTAACTTTTAGCTGTTCTCTTGCTCAGCAGGTCCCAAATACAAGTTGATTTACTAACATATTTTATCCACATTGTCTTTGATCACAGGGCAATTTATGTTGCTCAGTTCATCGAAGTTGATCTTAGTTATAGTTAACGCATGGAGAAGAAAGTTGTCTCTGCAGCATTAGGTCTCTTCCAGAAGTCAGTGGAAATATTCAGAACTCTGAAAGAAGAGTGTTCTAGACTCAGGCCTTGTTTTGCTATGACAAAGTTGGTGGAGAGCGGTTGTTCTACACATTTGCTGCCTATCTCATCTTGTGGTGAATGTTGGCAGTTTTAAAGGTAGAAGCTCTGAACAGGGTCTAACTGAAAACTGCAGGTGGGAAACTGATTTTGTTTCAGCCAGCAGATGGATGGAAAGGCCCAAACACAAGATGAGAAGTAGCAATTCAGGTGGTGGGTGGGGGGCAGCCATCAGTTGCTCCACACACTGTCAACCCACTCTCTGAGCTCGATCACACCAGCATTTTATCACTGTCTTCCTGCTCTGTTTTCCATTTTGCCGTGCGACCCTCACACATCATCATCCCTGTCCTGCAGTCATTTTGCCTCTTTGCCTCCACTTTCCGAGTTTTTCTAGGGTGGGGAAAGTGCAGTATTTTTTCTCCATGTGGGATAAAACCGCTCTTCTGTCCCCGTGTATTGCTGTCCTCGCATTACACCACAGAACGTCCCTTCTTGGAGGCATGTGCATTGAAAGGTGGTCTTGCTAACGAAAAGGAGGGTGGGGGCGGTTCTCTAGCACGCTGAGTCTGTCAAATGGACTTGTGCTGCTCCAACCCCACTCTCATTGCTCTATCATCCACCCATTTCAATTTCCCTCTTTTGTCCTAACCCTAAACTTTAGACAACAAAAACAGAGCAGGGGGTGGGGGGAAGGTGCCCATGTCCATCAGAATATCCATCAAACACAAGAACCAATGAACTGGAGGTGGAAAGAGAAGGGGCGGCGTGGGGCGGTGATACTAGGAAGCCCAAGCCAGCGCAGGTGAAAAAATAAACAAGGTGAAATAGCGCAAATGAAAGTGACCAGCACTTGACCTGCCAATGAAACAGAGGTGGAAATCACGGATACACACCAGGGAAAAAAAGTAGGTGTGATGGAGCTTTCTTCAACCTGGTGAGAAATGTACCAAAGTGGCAGATAATTACAGATAACATAAACTTAACTTGAGACACTTCACATTTAAGAGGTTCATCCAGTCATATATAGGGTAATTTATTGATGTTGTTATGATATTGACTATTATTCATAGCCCTGAAATTCTCACTGTATAAAAGCATTTTATATTCAGGAAACAGATTATCTGGCTCTGTAAAGGATCCATTAATCAGAAAAACCAACGCTGTTTTTAAGGGTGGAGTTTGAGATTTAAAACAACCTTTTCTATAACACCTCATGTCTGCCAACACAGGAAGTAATTTTTTGGAGAAAATCCCGTACAACATATCATATAGTACCTTGCCAAGGACTTTGTCTTATTCATTTAAAAGTTTATTCAAAAAGACATGTAAATATATCACAGCTATAATACAAACATTAACATAGATATAATTAAGTTAAAGGCTTAAACTGCTTGGGTCCATGGGAACAAGGCTTGTGCTCATGCACTCTGATTGGCTAACTCCCTAGTTCGTGGGAAATCATGGCTTGCTGTTTTATTTTAACTATGGTTCACACTTGCCTACCAAACCAGGATTACAAACCATGAATTGAAGTTTATAATCCAGTCCCCACACTATAAACCCGTAAAAATGTTGAGGTCCAGAGATTTTCTCTGATATGTGATCTTGAGGTATTGAATTAACGTAATAATTTGGATATACATTCAGATTCTTGCGTAAAACTTTTTAGGCACTATTTTCAAAATGGTGGACAATTTTCTTTAGGTCGCTAGTTTTTGTCAACCACATAAGTTACTACTTTGTGGCTGGTATCAAATTATAGGTTTTTGGGGTCAAGGAGTTCAAAGAATATGTTATTTTAACTGTCAGAGTCCTTCCACCATTTTCCAAGATGGTGTTGAAATGTTGTCTCATTTTCCTCAACAAATCAGCATACAAATGTGATTTTGGCTTTAAGCTATAGTTTTTTGGGGTTGAGGTCAATGCCATTAATTTTGATGGAAAGGCAGTCCTTCCACCATTTTTAAAAATGGTGCCCATACTTTTGATATATGCAACCATATTTAATGGGGTTTTCTCTTTTCAGATTTGGTGAAATGAAAAATATGAAACTATGACTGAAATGGCTGGAACTAGTCTTCTCTTGATAATTTTGATTTCCACGATAATTCTTCATTATCCGGGACACATGGCACTCATGATACAGCTCTTGTGCTCTTTTTAGGATTGCTGTGGTGGAGTAGCATCTGGCAAGCCAACAATGGACCTGTTCAGACAACATGCTAGACCATGATGGTTAAGCATTTTGAGCTAAACATTATGGCTTAGTGTGTCATGTGAACCATGACTTAATATGACATGTGAACCATTCCTAACCATGTTAGTATGTCATTTAAACAAGCATAGAGAAACAGAGCTGCAAACTTGTTTCAGACCTGCCATGGCAGAAGGTGAAAAATTACTACAGGCCAGCCATTCAACCTACTCTTCCAGAGGCCTTCATTGTCTCAGATGATTTGGATATTATGTCTTCTGATGTTGTTGCAAAAGCAGCTATGAATGATTTTTTCATAGCGCTTCTTAGGTTTAGTATGTTAAATGAAGAAAAAAAGATCCTACATGGTGTGGAATTCATACCATAATCTCCAAGGTTTCCATTGTCAAGGGTTGGTTTCTTGCCAGTTATTCCACATCCACTTACTGACTATGCAACTGTGTATACAGCTCTAAAAAACTTTCAAAATGTTTGTGCCCAACTAACACCATTCTGTCCTACCAGTTTTCTGTGATGAAGTTCATATTGTAACAGACATTTCCAACCCTGGCTTGGAGGGCAAATACAAGCTAGTTTGCTGATTCAGATATAACAACAAATTATGGTTTGCTACTAACTAGGGAATAACTTATCAGAGTGGGTGAGAACAGGGATCATTCTTGTAGCTCAAACCATGCATTGGTATTGCATGGGAATATATCCAGAACTTTAGGTTCTGCATTTCCCCATGTGTGCGTGTACGTATAATTCCATATATATGGAATTCATAACTTTCTTAATGCTCCAGTTAAAATGCTCTCAGTGAGACTTACAGTCTGCTCCTATGCAATATTCAGTGTGCCCATTGATTTTGCTTAGATACACCTACCTCTGGACTGTTAAATGCATTTAATTTTGCCCAGATGAAGCCGAAAATGAGTCAAGTCACTGATTAATTTAAACCTAAGTAGGTGTTAAAACAAAGGATGATAGTAACATGTGATATGCTATCTAATACAAACAGCCAGCCCAATTTCCCCAAACAGCCTGAGGTAGGCAATATAACAGAGTTGGACAATTTAGTCTGACTCCAGAGATAGACAATTCAAATGGTGCCTCCCATAGTATAGCAAGATGTATGTAGAATTACTGTGGAGGTTGGTGTAAAGCGACAAAACAGCAAAGCAACACACACACACACACAATACATCTGTATAGACAGATATTTTATTGGGATATAAAAACTATGAAAAAGAGAATCCCTGCTTAGAGAGCAAACAAGAATGATTACCATGTCCCCATAGTAACCGAAATGAATGATGAACATAAAAGTAACCATAATCCCAGGCAAACATACCATGGATTTTGTTCACATACCAGGTTGTCCCTTCTGCCAAACAATGTTTGCTGCCAAAAAACGTGTGTGTGGGAGAGATTAAGACCAATTTTAGGATGGAGCGGTCAAACCTGGCATATATGGTTGTATGTAGTATACAGGATTAACTCTAACATGGTGCAGGGAGCATAACGTATGACCCACCAAGCTAAATGCAGCTCAGTGGACCTTCTGTTTTTGTTTCCTGTCTGGGCTGGCAAAAATGGGTGTTGACAGCTCAGAGAGCACCATGAACAGTGTATCCATTTTGTTTTGTTTTTTAAAGTTAAAAGTGCAGAATGTATGCAAATTAAATTGGTGCTAGGGGAGAAGTGTCAATGCTCCCACACACAATTTTCCTGCCTTAAATCATTCCTTAAAGTGGATATTTGCTTGCTGAGGGAATGGTGTGTGTGTGTGTGTGTGTGTGTGTGTGTGTGTGTGTGTGTGTGTGAGAGAGAGAGAGAGAGAGAGAGAGAGAGAGAGAGAATGTATGTGTTGCTTTGCTGTTTTGTTGCTTTACACCAACCTTTCTCTCTCCACACACACACAAATATATATTCAAAACTTAGTAAAGGATTTAGAATCCCTTGAAAACAGCGCAATCTGACATCCTCCTTTGTATTAACCCAGAGTCAACAAAACTTTCTGTTCTCATACTTCTCTGGTTTATATGACGTATAACAAGAGTCCATTCCTTGTATAAATTTTACAGCACTGCTGGCTACAGTTTTGAAGTAAGCTTGGGTAAGGTGCCCACAGTAGAGTCCTCTCCGCTTCAAGGCAACACTGCCTACGCACTCTCAATCCCCTGCCCAAGGTATTAGCTCAATCCATACAACTGCCCAGAGGAACAACTTGAAGTGAGGTTGCTTCTCCCAACTCTTCACTCTTGTAATTTGCTTGCTTAGAGAGGGCAGGTGAACAGGCAGCAACAGCAAGGAGGAGGAGCTGCAGGATCAAGGGGCTCCAGAGAATGGCAGCAGTGTGGGCCTCAGCAAGTGAGTAACCAAGCTCACTCCTGACAGCAGCCCTGCTTTCCAGATATCTATTGTTTTTGTGTTTTGTATACAGTAAATTGTTACCATTTTAATAGCTTCCAAACATGTCTAACAACTTTTTAATTTGCATTGTTCTTATATTTCAATTATTTATTTTAGACTACCTCTTATTTCTTTTTCTTCTTTTCCTGATCACTGAACATTATTTTTCCTTCAGATCATTTAACAGGTCACAGAAACATTTGGCTTTTAATCATCATCATCATCATCATATTACTTTGTTTCCAAGGTTAATTCCTCTGAACTTCTTAACTTTCATTACATTCTCATCACAGATGCATGAAATCTCATTTCATTGCTTTTTGGTACCAACAGCTGCCTTAAATCACTCCGTAGATATTGTATTACTTCCAAAGTGAAAGGCATCAATACAATACCAACTTAAAGCACTTTCTTAAGGCAGAACTCCCTGCCAAAGTCTCAGATTTCTTCCAATTATGCCAATTTCAGATCTTGCTGCCATTTAAGTGCAAGCTTATGGATATTTACTTATTTCTAAGTCTTAATACAGTCAAGAACTATATTCCATTGCCAAAGAAATTAGGACACGAAAGAATGGGTAAAAGTTAAGAGCTAAATAGATTTTAATTAAATATAAGGAAAAACTTCCTGACGGTAAGATCTGTACAACACTGGAACAGTTTACCTATGGAATTCGTTGGTTCCCCATCTCTGGAAGTTTTTAAGAAGAGGCTGGACAGTCACATCTTCTGGATGGTTTAATTGGTTTTCCTGCACATTGCAAAGGGTTGGACTAGATCATCCTTGTGGTCCCTTCCAACTCCACAATCCTGATTTTATATAACTCATTAAGTAGGGGTTCATTCTGTTGCAACTAGGAATACACAGAATCTCTCTGCGAAATTTCACTAGTCTTCTTCAAACTTTTGTCTCCTCCAACTGTTTCTCTTGGACAAATTCTCCAAATTCAACTTGGAGAATTCAGTGGTAATACTGAGTTGTATCCACTGTCAATTTCACTTAAGTCCCATTCATTTCAAAGGGCCTGCTCTAAGTAGAACTAATATTGGACACAACTCTCGAGTTTTCTTAATGCGTGGAGTTTCTGTTCTAGCTCCAAACTCCCCAAAGAGGATTTCCAGTGCTGGTGAGAGGCCAGTGACATGAATAGCATTGTGCAATATGTCTAGCATTCATATTGTCTGTTGTTTGCAGGTAGTATGTGTGGAATCTCCCTGAAAAATTCTACCATTTTTATCAACACTTTTTACTTCTCTCAGAGTTCCTCAAATACTTCTCCTAGGCATGGACTCTAAATGTACCTTAAAATGTTGCAAAATTCAGTGCAACTCAAGTACCAACTTATTTCAATGAGATGTAATCTGTTTGCAAAACACAAGAAAAATCAATATGGTGTTATTAGCTAGAGTGTTAGATTGTGACCTATGAGACCTGGATTCAAATCTTAACTAGCTAAGCAGTTGATCTCAGGCAAGTCACTGTCTCTCAGCATGCAGTTATTTTCAGGATAAAATCTGGTGAGTGTTATATAGTCCATTCTTAAGCACTTGGGAGGTACAAATGTTATAATAGATAACTTTTTTATTTGGAGAACAATTACTGTAGAACTTGGAAGAATCCAGTCCTCCATGTACATTGAATAAAGGCCTTTGAAAACAGAGTTATCTGAACAAAAATTTGTAGCTTGATTATACGCCTGTTCTATACACCACTGTTATCACACCTGAATGGATGTTCTTGAGTATGAACCATCTTTAGTTCCTAAACAGCATGTGCAAACTTATCCTGGAATGGATGAGTATCTTTCATGGGCCAGTTCCTTTGGCTCACTCCCTAAGATTCTTACAAAACATCTGAAGATTAAAACTAATACAGCCTTGTTCTTCGTTTCAACACTTGCTGCTTTTACCACACGCTTCTTCTGAACTGAGAAATGCAAGAGCATTTCTAGTATACAAAATGCACATTTGTTCAATAAAACAATATATTTTCTGTTTGTACATCAGAGGAAAGCAATTACTGGTTTCAAGGAACTACAGCCCAGAATGAAAGCGTTTCACTGCATTTAAATTTATTAAAATTTAAACATTAAATTCAACATGTTAATTAGGACTGTGTTCCATGCATTGACACTGACAGTAGGAAATGGATCTCAACAACTGCTCTGCAGAGATATGTTCACTAGTCTTATTTGCTCTTTGATTACTAATGTATTTATAGTGCTCTTCATTTAGAACTTGATTCATTAGCAAAAGTCTTATATGGGCATTATGTAAATTTTCTGTATGTCTTTTACATAGCTATCAGGGCAAACATTATCAATTTAATAGGAGAAGAATTAAATATATTCAGTTGTCTTAACTGGTGCTGAAGTTTTAGCTGAATTCCTAGTTTCAGACTGAAATCAAATAAACCAAAATTCATTTTTAAAGGAAAATGTGAATCACAGGTGTATTTATGCAAATCTGTTTTGAAAAAGGGCAGAATAACAAACTTGCTGGTTTTTTGGAGTGTTATTTTTTAGATTGCTCTGTTTGTATTTACCTTGCATGCCACTGGCAGCCAGACTTCTGTTTAAAAGGTACATTTTATGTTCAGAGACAGCCCTTCAATGAGGCCAGGATGACCTCATCCTGCAGGAGGGAGATTTCCAACTGGCAGAGTGGGGAAAAGTCCCATTTGGCACAATGATCCATTGGGAAGTTCTATTGTGTCTACTTCTTAGAGAGCTGAGAGACTGAAGTATCCTCCATCAGCTCAGCTAGGGCCAACTAGCATTTGGCTCTTCCCCTCCCAGAACAGTCTCCTGCAGTGACCTTCCATCTGGTCACTATATAATAGTATTGCATTCAGAAACTGTAGGAAAGAGCCACTTTGCATGTAATAAGAAACAAGGGCGCACCACAGCTTCTTATTATGTGTAAAGCTAGCAAAGGCGGGTTGTTGGGGTGGTTAACAAGCCACCTGCAAGACTAGAACTGGCCATGAGTTCTGTGTGGTTTGATAACCACTTCAACAACCCTCCCTCACCAGGTTCACATGCACCGCTGCTGCAACTTTTTAAAAACGCCAAACGGCAAGCCCTGTGAGGAAATTCACCCAAGGTGAATTGTCATTATGTACAAACCAGATCAAAGAGCTGGTGCCTGAATTTACCTCCCCATTCCTTTTTGTGTCATGTCTCTAAGATGGGAAGCTATTATATAATGTAAACCACTATGAGGGTGCTTTGACAGAATGGTGTTGGTTTATAAATATAGAAAATAATAAATGAAATGAACCTCCTATGCTCCCTTCTCAGCCAGGGTTATTGAACTGACACATCAAGACCCATCAAGGATTGGGGATATTACCCATGAGAACAATATTGGGCACTGATACATTAGTTAAGACTATTTCGCTCCAGAAACCAGACCAAATGCATATTGATCATTTGTACCAACAACCTAGACCAACAGCACAGTTATGAGATTCTAGATGTGATTTCTAAAGTCCAGCGTGGATGTTAGAAAGAAGATAATGAGATCTATATATCAACTCTCCTGGTAACCCACTCTATACTACTTGCTTAGACCTGAACGCTTCCCTTTAAAAAGCAATTAATTTCTTAAAATAAAGTATATTAAAGAACAAAATAATTTAACATGCTATAGTAAACACTGAACAGGGAGCTTGGTATAGGAATGTTTATGAACAGATTGCATGAATAATTCTTTCTACTGGTCTAGAGTGTCTATGTCTCCCATAACAACATACCTGCATGGTCTAGTTATATTGGCTGTTGAATATGTGTATATATTTTTCTCAAAAAAATTGGTTTTATTTTATTATCTTATTGTTTAATATATCCAGAAATTTTGAATTATTTAAAATGAACTGAGTTTTCTTAAGTATAGATTGAACATTTATTTAAAGGTTCATTATAGCATTTTTACTGTTACATTTTTCAGATTGTTTGGTTTTCCTTTGTAATTATATTTATTTTTGTATGTGGTTAGCAGCTTCGCAAGAGAAAAGTGGAGTACAAATAAATATAGTCAATGGATAAATGAATGAAGTAGAATTTTCTCCATGGGATGGATGGATTCTTTACTGTGGAAATCAAGAAGGATGAAGGTCTTTTCTGATTTGATCCGAAGTGCCTTTCCAAAGGAAAGAGAAATGGTATGGGCCATGGGCAACTACCAGGATTTTAACTGATTTCTCATCCAGGCTGGATTGGATTGCCTCATTTCCCACAGTACCCTCGTGAGGATTAAATTTGGTTCTGAACCTATTAGAGTTGAATAGACATCAAGCAAATATGGAGCAATCCCATTCCTTTGCTTCACTTTCTCTCTGCCCTGTGGCATAAGTGCTTACAGCATTTACATCAGATCTATCTCTGGCACCACAGGGTTCATAATCTAACTATTAACTTTGGATGGCTTCAGGAGACAAAGGAAGATTAAACTAAAATTATTATATGCTTTTAACTCACTGATACTTCTTAATGCTGTTACCCACCTTATCCCAAAATATGTCTCACAGCACACTTTGCTCTGCTTCTGTTCTGTTTCTCAGTTCTTAGATAATAAATGGACAACTAAAAGCAAACAAATAAACACAAATGAACTCCAATTTAATTCGGAGTGCAGTCTTATCAAGGTTGCATATGGGCAGTATTTGACTATAGCCTACAGTCTACCTGATTATGTTATCATTACTTGATAGCTGATCAAAGATGAATGGAAAGGATGCCAATATGGCTGGTTACTCTTACACATTGTGGTTTTATGACTGCTTTTTGGCAGTGCTTCTGCGCATATTCTTGTGTGTGTCCACTATTTCCACAAAGGCTGAGAATTCTGCAGCTGCTGTTGTCCTACATCATAGTTCTACAGGAAACTGGAATGTGATTCAAAGAAAAACAGTTATTCAGAGGACCTGTAGTTTTAGGAGGAAGGGTTGTATGGATTGGAGAAGGCAAGCATTAAATTCAAAAAAGAGTGTCATGGCACCTTAAAGACTAACACCTCTATTATGCTATAAGCTTTCATGAACTTCATCAGATGACATGAAGTGTTATTAAGGGTTTCTGGTATATACAGTACTAACAGTTGAGGGGATTGTAAACAGTAAGGTCAGAGGGAAATTAAATGCAAAAAGTACTGATAGTGAGAATCACATTAAGAGCGGCCATTCATAAAACTTGAATACAAATTATTTTATTGTACTGTTACATTTCAAATTAAAAAAAACTCTGAATAATAATGAAAACTCCATGGAACATTAAATACTGACAGAGGAATTTGAAACTCCAAGCAGGTTTTCTGTGAGAATAAAAATGAACTTAAACCCAATCACTCCAGGTTGTTTGGTCTGTGGATTTGACTGACATTTGATTCATTCCAGCTGGGAGCTTCTTCTTTTTTTGGTTTGAGGGTCCTGGGAGTTAATTTCTGTTACTCATTCAGCAATGGGACAGCCCTGAAATACACCTAACAATAACTTCATACATAAAAGCTATTACATGAATTAGGCAGCATACTTACCTGGGACTAAAGTTCATGGAGTTCCCTGCAACTTACTTCCAAGTAAACAAGAACGGGATCGGGCTGTCTTGTTAAATAAACGACCAGGATGATCCAGCCCAATTAAAATACTTTTAAATCCGACTGATTTCTTCTCGAACCAAACTTAAGCAGGCGGTTAAACCTACACGTATAACGGAGTAAGTCCCGTCGAATTCAGTGGGACTTACTTCTGAGTAACTGTGTAAAGAAGCGGGCTGACACACTTACCTGGGATTGAGCCCCCTTGAATTCAGCAGTACCTCCTTCCGACTGAAGGTGCACTGCTAGACTAAGGGAGAGGTAGGTGGGGCTGGCGGCCCCCTCCGCTGCTTCAGCATTCAGACCCGAGAGGAAGGAGGCGTGGCCTTCCCTAGGGCTGATGATTGGCTTGCGAGGCAGGTTAGTCGCGGTGCATGTCGGGAGCAAACTTGGTAGCTTAGAGACGCCGGAAAATAAACAAGGGTGTCCAGGCCTGTTTGCCGCCCGGCAGTATATGCGGGGGGCACGGAACCTTTCCATGGCTGGCTGCAGTGATGGCGATTATGACGAGCAACTCCGTCGCCTTCAGGCGCATCTTCGGGACAGGTGAGGTAACCGCGCGGCCTTCTCCTCCCTCCTTCCTGAGAAAGTGAGACCCCCCTACCTTAATGGTTTCCCTCCTTTTCCCCCGCTCTCCTACCCTCATCTACAGTTGGTTTAATCCAAAGCCGCTGTTACGTGTGGGGGCGGCGCTTGCTTTCCCTGTTGCTAAGCGATGGGGCTGAGGCGGCCCTTCGCTGAATTGTTGGCCTGTGAGGCCTGCAAGAGTGCGGAGGGATGAGGGGGAAAGGACCGAGGGGCTGCGTGGGGATAAGTTATGTACTCCAAGGAAGCACAGCGGCTTTGGGCGTTTACTTGGAGCATGTAGAGTTTGTACTGAGTTCCCTTAAAATGTTTATATTTATTTCCGTCTGAAGTTCCTAGGATGCGGTGCTTGGGCGCCTTCTATAGTGTCAACTGAAGTGCAGACTAGAGATGTGAAGGCCTGGGAAAAAACCGTTTTTTCCCCGTTTTTTGAAGCCTTTTTTGGGTTTTTTCCGAAAAATTGAAAAAAAAATGAAGAAAAAACTGTTTAAAAGTGTTTTATTTTAGCATGATGGATAAAATGTTTAAGACAAGGTGTTCAGATATTTACTTCTCCAAAAAATGATTTCTAAAAGCTGTACAGTATCAGATTATTACAATGTCTGTGCACCAAGGATAAGCAAGTCCTAGGTTGCAAACTGAGACTACAACTCTCAAATGCAAGAGCAAGATGCATTTCTGCCTCTAGGGGGCGCTTCCATGGGAGCAGAGACTGAAATTAATACTGATCGGTCAGGAAATGAGTCTGATTAAATTTCATGCATATTCATTGAGTCTTCGTCCTCCCCCCCCCCCAATTTTTCTCAGTTCTTTTTATGGGAATGGGGGCTTTATGTCTTGACACTGGAGGACTAATGGAGACCTAAATAATTTTCTTTGTTATTAATGTTGGTGGTTTCTTCCGTTGTTTTTTAAAATTGTTTTTTGCCTGCTCCTCATAAACTGACGGAAGCAAAGAGGTTCCTTACAGTTCAGGTGTTTCTAACAGTTCAGGAGCTTGTAGCTCCATTTGTTACTAAAAAAAATTAAAAGTAAATTCAATTTATAATAATTGTTTGAATACACTACTTTTAATATACCAAATGTAATAATTTTATGCCAAACCAACTTAGGCATAATTACATTTTATGTTCCTAAAGTAACAAAGTGACTTTCAATCTGTAAGAAGTGCTAATATTGCATTATTTCAATTTTTCCAAAAAAATCTGTTTTTTTCCAGAAAAAATGGGGAAAAAACAGTTTTTTTCCATGGCTTCAAAATTTCCGGAAATTTTACATCTCTACTGCAGACTTAATGTGCACATGCAGCAACAAATAAAGTTCCGAGGTGGTAGAATGAACTGAACCTCTTAAGGGAGGGTGTGTGTGAGTGAGAGAGACAGACATTTTAAATGTCCTCCTTCACACACAAAACCAAATCGCTCAGGAAGCAGAAAATTAGCAAACAGGGAGCACTCAATAATAGTATCTCCACCTCAGGTTTAAAGTGACCAGTCCGCTCTTATTCTTCATCTCTTTCTGCCTCAGGTGTCTCAGAGCTCTTATATTATGCAGAATGGGGTGGACTATTCGGTACCACTTCAGATTCCAGGCACCACTTCAGATTCCAGGTGGGAGAGTCTTAGTTCTTGAATGCTCCACCTTGTGAAAAGCAAGAAAGCTTTATAGTGTAATCCTACATGTCTATGCAGAAGTAAGTTCTGCTGGGGCTTGCTCCCAAGTAAATGGGTATAGGATTGCAGCCTTAGTATAGTACTTTCTCTGATTTGTTAAGTTTTTACATGCAATGTGCTTTTCACATGGAGTATTAAAAATCACGACTTGCCCACCTGGTTTCTGAATTCCAACACCCACCAAAACATTCTGTGTAATATGTAGAAGAGCTCTGATGCTTTAAAGGAAAAATTAGAGAAATTCATGAGGGATTGATTTGTCTAGCCGTGATAGCTGTGAATTCTTACATTTAAAGTTGACCCACAGGCTACAGAAAAGGATGCCTTGTAAATAAGTTTGTTCTAGTGCAAATGCTCCATGTTTACCCCTAAAATTGTTGTCTAGTTTGGATACCTTTTAAGGAATGTTGAATGTTAACAAATAAGTGCTTACTGAATATTGATATTTTATACCCTGATCATAATACTGTTGTGTTGAAATCACTACCAGAGTGCAGCAGGGATTACTGAGAAATTGTGCAAAGATATAAAAATGAAGTAGATTTTGTGAGAACACTATTGTGAAAAGCATGTTTAAACTTGCTTCTAGAGCTTTAGCTGCAATCTTGTACTCATTTACCTGAGAATAACTCCCACTGAACTCAATGGGGTTTACTTCTGAGTAGTCATGTATAAGATTGTTATGTAAATTTCCTGGTAAATGTTTTTCAAATGTCTTACTCCCAACATCTTGGAAATGTCATTCTGTGTATCACCAGGATAACCCACTGAGTTTATGTGTGTAATCTTGTATTTTTATTTTGTGCCCTCTAGCTATTTAAATTCTGCAGTTTCTTCACTCTTCAAATTAGGATGGTCAGATGCAAAAGAATAACTTTAATATCTGTGTAGAAGAGGAAATTTCAGCAGGTGTAGTTTAAGGACACCAAATCATTTAGGGTTGTTAAAACAAAAAGGGATAGCAAAGAGCTCCAAATGCTTTTATACAAATCTATGGTGCAAATGTACTTGAAATACTGTGTGTAGTTCTGGTTCCCTCACTTCAAAAAGAATATTATAGTTAGTTTTGGTTGCCTTTTTCTGCACCTATTCTATCAAGAAGCTATGTGGAAAGGTTGCATTGTTTGGGGCTTCTTAGCTTAGAAAAATTGTGAGTGGTGGTGGGAGGCGACATAATAGATTGAGCATGATATGGTGTGGAGAAAGTGAATTGTGAAAATTTCTCATAATACTAGAATCCAGGGATATCCAGTGAAATTAAATGGTGGGAGATTAAGGACAGATAATAGGAAGTAATTTACACAGTGCATAGTTAAAGTATGGTATTCGCGACCACAAGTTGTAGTGATGGCTGCCACGACACAGGCTCTGAACAACAGACCTTACCACGACCACCACTTCTTACGGGGCGACACAGGCCCTGAACAACAGACCTTACCACTACCACTTCTTATGGGGCGATACAGGCTCTGAACAACAGACCCAGCCGAGGCTACTCCCTGCTCAAGCCAAGCACCACCGCTTGATACGCCTGAGGCAAGGGATAAAGACCACCTTCCTCCAAACTATGTGGAGAAAGGGGTTTAAAATGGAGAAGGATTTAATATATATATAATAATGCGCTGTGAGTTATATCTGTTGAGGTGAATTATTGTCAGAGTGGGTGCTGAATGTGTAAACTTAAGATGATAAATGCCAAACAAACACGTGGGATTTTTGTGGTAGTTTTTAAAATAAACCAATCAAAATTTATTTTTAAAAGTTCATAAGCTTTGTTTCTAATAACAACATTTAAAAACCTTTTTGAAACCATCCATACAATCCTGTCACCCTCACATTCGTGCTTTCCTTTCACTCACACAATCACTCTTGAACTTTCTTTATTATCAGTATTGAATTATATACTTCTACTACGTGCACACCACACTCTAAAGACACCACTCACTACACTGACTCTCAAATTTCCCAAAACTTAAGTACCATAAATACAGAGAGCACTACAGACTCTAAGAGTCCCTAACAAGTCTCCCTGGAAAGAACAGAACAGAACAGAACAGACTCTCAATCCCCTCAGTCATTCTATATATCACATTATATATCATTCCTCCCCCTCCCAAGACATTCTAACTCCGCCCACTCAGGCCAACATTCTAAAAACCACAGACTTACACACTGCAGGCATACCTTTTGGGAATTGACTTGTGGGTTGTAACGCCACAATGGCCACCAACTTGGACAGTGTTAAAAGGGGATTTGGAGATTAGACAGATTGATGGAGGATAAGGCTGGTCATGATGGTTACTGGTCATGATGGCTGTATTTAACTTTTGTATCGGAGATTGTATGCGTCTTTGTATCAATTGTTAGGGAACATGGGCAGGAAGGTGCTATTTCACTTAATGTCTGTCTTGTGGACTTCTCAATGGGAACAGAATGCTGGACTAGATGCACCTTTGGTCTGATTCAGCAAAGTTCTTATGGCAAGACAGAACACCTCTGATTATTATCTACCGCACACTGTTGAAATGTGTGATGAGGAAATTACAGCCTTTTCTTGAGATTGATCCATATCTCAAAGAAGCTGCAGGAGGCAGACTACTACTGGGATTTAGATTATACCGCCCCTATCCTGAAACTACTGTTTGCCAGTGACAACAACACCTTGCCTAATTTATGGCAAGGCACAAGACTTTTTCCTTTTAGTCTGCTTTTAACTGACTTTTCCAGCTTGCTTTCGCCAGTTTTACCTCCGCTTGTGATGAAGTAGCTGTTGTCTAGAAAATGTTATTATGCCATTTTTTTTTAATAAAAAGCTTCCTAAAAGTTACTCAAGGTGTTGTCAAACATACTTTTTTTCATTTATTTAAAATCTGAGAGCTTTGGCTAATGAGCAGTATAGAAATGTAATAATTTTATAAGTGAAATTTTGGACAGGTTTTTTATCACACAGTTTTTACATTTGCTTTAGTTGACCAGACAGAATTGTTTTGGGCACCCTTATAAATAAACCCAAATTATTAGTCTGGATTTTTTTTTAAAAAACAAACAAACTTGCCTGCTAAATGGTGAAATACCTGAGTTTTCATCCAGGTTGCAGGAAAGGGAAATATGCTCCCTCTGTGGCCAGCTATCCTCTTAGCAAACAAGTAAAAAGAAATTAGGAGTGGGGGAAAGCAGGACAAAAATTTAGATGCAGTTCTAAGTAAAAAAAAACACCAATGAAAACTCAATTGAAGCAAAATTGATTAGCTTTACCTAGTAGTTTGAGGTGCTGAACCATCAGTGGTATAAAATCCTCTTTGTCTCTTGCTACATGTAGTATTATCCATGTCTCATAAAAAGCAAAGTGTTTAAAAATCCATATTAGTGTAATACCTTGACTCTGCCAATTAAAAGATCACTAAAAATGTGCAAGCTTTTGAGAATTTCAAACCTCAAAAAGGTAATGCTTGTAACTGGCATTATTATTATTATTATTATATTTATTTGTATCCTGCCTTTTGCCCAATACTGGGTCTCAAGGCGGCCTTACAAAGTTTAAAACATACATTGTAAAACCTAGGAAAAGAAATGTCAAAAAACCATAAACGTTGAAAATACACAACAAAATTATAAGACATTAACATAGATGGAGGGCCAGATTATTCTCCAAAGGCCTGCTGGAACAAACAAGTTTTAGCCTGCTTCTGAAAGCCCATCAAGGAGGGAGCCAGTCTAGCCTCCCCGGGAAGAGAGTTCCAAAGCACTGGAGCAGCCACCAAGAAGGCCCTCTCCCATATTCCCACTAAGCGCGCCTATGAAGATGGTGGGACTGAAAGAAGGGCTTCTCCAGAAGATCTCAAAGCACGGGCAGGCTCATAAGGGAGAATACGATCTTTCAAATAACCTGGACCTGAACCATATAGGGCTTTATAGGTCATAACCAGCACTCAGAATTGTGCCCGGAAACAGACTGGAAGCCAGTGAAGCTGTTTTAATAGGGGAGTTGTCTGCTCCTTGTAACCAGCGCCAGTCAACAATCTGGCTGCAGCTCTTTGAACCAGCTGGAGTTTCCGAACATTCGTTAAAGGCAGCTCCACGTAGAGCGCGTTACAGTAATCCAATTGGGATGTAACTAAGGCATGTGTCACCGTGGCCAGGTCCGACATCTCTAGGAACGGGGGCAGCTGGCACACTAGCTTTAACTGTGCAAATGCACTCCTGGCCACCACCGGAACCTGGGCATCCAGGCTCAGGGCTGAATCCAGAAGTACACCCAAGCTGTGGACCTGTGTCTTCAGGGGAAGTGTAACCCCATCCAGCACAAGCTGAATCCCTATTCCCTGATCTGCCTTTCGACTGACCAGGAGCACCTCTGTCTTATCTGGATTAAGCTTCAATTTGTTCGCCTTCATCCAATCCATTACTGCCAACAGACACCGGCTTAGCACAGAAACCGCTTACCTGGAATTGGGTGGAAAGGAGTAGTAGAGTTGGGTGTCATCAGCATACTGGTGGAACTGCACCCCACAACTCTGGATAACCTCTCCCAATGGGTTCAGGGTTCATGTATATTTTAAATAGCATGGGGGACAAAACAGAGCCCTGAGGGACTCCACAGGCCAATGGCCAAGAAGTCGAACAGGAGTCCCCAGTACCACCTTCTGGGTCCGCCCATCCAGGAAGGAATGGAGCCACTGTAAAACAGTGCCTTCAAGTCCCATCCCAGCAAGGAGGCCCAGAAGGATACCATGGTCGATGGTATCGAACGCCGCTGAGAGGTCCAGCAGAACCAGCAGGGACACACTCCCCCTGTCCAGTTCCCAGCAAAGTTCATCCACCAAGGCGACCAAAACTGTTTCTGTCCCATAACCAGGCCTGAAGCCAGATTGAAATGGATCTAGATAATCCGTCTCATCCAGGAATCTCTGGAGTTGGGAGGCTATCACACGCTCCAATACCTTGCCCAAAAATGGGATGTTGGAGACTGGCTGGTAGTTATCCAGCCAGTGGGGGCCAAGGAGGGCTTTTTCAGTGTGGGTCTTACCAGTGCTTCCTTCAAGGAGGCTGGCACCCTACCTTGGTGAAGGGAGGCATTGACCACTCGGCTTACCCACTCGGCCAGTCCCCCTCTGGCAGCTTTTATAAGCCAGGAAGGGCAAGGATCTAGTATACACGTGGTGGCTCTCACCAATCCAAGGACCCTGTCCACATCATCGGACTGTGCAAATTGAAAGGTATCCAATAATACTGGACAAGCAGGTGCCAAAGTTACATCCACTGGGTTTGTATCAACAATAGCATCCAAGTCAGAGCGGATCCGAGCGATTTTGTCTGCAAAGTGCTGGGTAAATTGGTCACAGCAGGCTGTTGAAAGGTCTGAAATCTCTTTTTGGGGGCCAGAGTGTAGAAGGCCCCTGACCACACAAAACAGCTCTGCTGGACAGCTCTTTGCAGACGCAATAGTGGCAGAGAAAAAACATTTTCTTGCTGCCCAAATTGCCATGGAATAGGCTTTCAAATAGGCTCTAGCCCGTGTTTGATCAGATTCACTCCCGAGTTTTCTGCCAACGTCGTTCTAGCCTCCGTCTCACTCGTTTCATTGCTGCCAGTTCACTGGAAAACCAGGGGGCTGGTGTGGCTCCACAACGTGAGAGAGGGCGCTCAGGAGCAATCGTGTCCACTGCCCTGGCCATCTCTGCATTCCAGAGATCAACCAGGGCTTCGACAGAATCACCTGCAGAGGCAACAGGAAAATCCCCAAGAGCCATCAGGAAACCATTTGGATGCATCAGAACTATACAACGGAACTATAGAAAGTTCCTACACATTCAGATCCCTGTCACCCCATCCAGCACAGAAAACGAGGTCCAAAGTGTGCCCAGCAACCTGGGTGGGGGGAACTATTTGGGACAGACCCATAGTTGTCATGGCAGGCATGAAGTCCTGAGCCACTCCCGACAGGGCAGCCTCAGCATGGATATTGAAATCCCCCAGAACAACAAGCTGTGGGGACTCCAACCCCAACTCTGAGACTACCCCGGCTAGCTCAGGAAGGGAGACTATTGAACAGCGGGGTGGACGGTACACCAACAAAATCTCTATTCTATCCCAGGCACCCACCTTCAGATACACACATTCGAACCCTGCAAACTGGGACAGGGCACCTGGTCAGGGGGATGAAATCCCGATAGACCACTTCCGTTCCACCTCCCCGCCCTCCAGGCCTTGCTTGCTGCTGGACAGAGAACCCTGGTGGGCAAAGCTGAGAGAGATTAACTCCCCCAGCTTCATCCAACCAGGTCTCTGTGATACAGGCCAGGTTGGCATGTTCATCCAGGACCAAGTCCTGGATAGCTGTTGTTTTTCCATTAACCGACCTGGCGTTCACCAGCAGCAATTGCAGCCCAGGAGGTCTGTTGCTAGGGCCATCCAGGTTATTTGAATTGGGGGAAAGTTTGGGGACAACCAACACCCTGTCGTTGCACCCTCTCTTATTACAGTGCAACTGTCTCTCCCCCACCCACCCTGGTACCTCCCTCTGCCCTGTATAACTCTGATGGCTGCTCCTGGACTCCCATCACCTCCTCCACTCCCAGGAAAGCATATATTCATGACAGGTTGGCAGAACCCTCACACGATAAAAAGGAGGCAGTCCAGCAGGGAGGGGGAGACAAGAACATTTCTGCAAACAGCTGGATTTTATGTTTTCAAAACTGGAGCATCCAACATGTCCCTCTTTCTTCATTTCAGCAGCTCAAGTAGGGTCAGCAGCAGGACCTTCTTGCAACCACCACATGACTGGCAGGGCCTAATATGAATGTCTGCAGACCCTTCCCCCATTCTATTTTGGATCTCCAACTTACAGGCAATGGGCTGGTTCACAGATGGCAATAAGCCAACCTGAGAACAAGCCACCATGGGTTGGTTATTCAGTTACTAATCCACAATGGTGCTGACAGACGATCAGCCTCTCTGAGGCTTTTTGTGTCTTGTTTCAAACTTATTCTTTCCTGCACGTATCCCAGGACTCTGTAGCACAACTTGCATCCCTCCCTGTGCCAGCAGCCTTTTACTAACGGTCCACTGAGGCCCCCATCCGCTTAACTGATTGTTACCTGCAAAACAAAAAATGTAAATGCTGACACTACTTCTGGATGATGTTTATTCTTTGCCTTGTGCTTTGTTTGGAGTTCCTGCACTGCTTTTTTTTTGCCTACCCAAGAAGCAGCTATCACCAACCATTCCTTTGTTCCATCCCCAGACCCTAATGCTCCAATATCCTGAAATTCAGTTGAAGTTCAGGCTTCCCCCTCACTGGCTCTATTACACCCACCCACACCACACACACTTCCCTTTAGTCGGAGAAGCTGATTTCACTCATCCTTCCTCCATTCCACACCAAAGCACTGTATGATAACCCAAGAATTGTTTTATTTATTCCTTCCTCCCCCTCCCTTGTCCTCCCCTTGTCCACCCTCTCATGCCCTCCGAATGTCAGAGAAGCATCTTGTGCTCACCCTTCCTTCTTTGCCCCTATCTCTACTGTCTGACAGCCAGAGAAGTGGTGTTCACTCACCGTTCCTTTGCCCCAAGCAGATTTTTCTCCTCTTTCCTCCTTGCACTCCTCCCTCCCTCCACTCTATGACAGTCCAAGAAGTGTTTTTACTCCAGTCTCCCTCCTCACCTACTCTTTCTGCCACAGTTGTCTCAGAGCTCTTATATTATGCAGAATGGGGTGGACTGAACTGATGGCATTCTCTGCGGGCTCTGTGGCTGTTGGTCTTGGCTGTTCTGCTAGCTGCTCAAATGGCCCTTCCACAGGTGCATCTTCTCCTTCAGGCAATTTTGTGCCACCCTCTTCTACTGGGAAGCTGCTAAATGTTGGGTTGCTAGGATCTGTGAACAAGCACCCCAAGTCCAGGTGTAGCAGGGGTGGCTGTGTTTGCCCCTCCCCCCATTCAATTCCGGAAGGAGGGTCCTTTCAATATCAATCCCCACATTCTGCAGTACGAGCAAGAGACTACAGCACCATCCGGTCTTGATCAGCAATAGTGTGATGTTCTCACTGCTCCTCCTCCTCCAGAGACAGGAGCCTGGGTGAACAGGGTGAAGAACCCTACTCTCTTGAGGGCCAACATCTATAGCTTCCACAGGGAGGTCCAGCTCTGACTGCATTTCCCATGGAGGAAAGGTACTCCTGAATGGCACTGCAAAATGCTTTATTTTAGAGGAAGCTTCTCTGGGTTGATGTAGCAAGGTAGAGGTAGCTTTTCTTGTTGCAGAGGTCAAGCTTGTTGGGCTGCTTGTACCCAAGGAGTGGGTAGTTGGGCTACTTTCCCAGAAGTGGGATGGGCATCTTGCAGGGGTAGAGGAATAGACTTGCGGACCATATTGTAGTTATCAGCTGATCTATACAGAACACTTTTTGGGGTGACCTAGCATCTGAGGATCTTGAAACAGTTGCAGAATGGATGCTAGGAAGCTTGGCCATACTAGATAGAACTGGGGTGTTCAGCATAGGGTCTGATGTGCCTGGAGTCAAGGAAGAGTATTTACAGGTTAGAGACCGGCAGGTTTTCATGGTATGATACCTGGATCTCTGAAGTTGTGGCAAGGTAATCCCTCTTCCAGTGATATAATTGGGTGTCATAGCTCTCTAATCAAGCAGGATAGTTGCCAGCTTGTCACAGAAAGGTATAGTGCATGGCGTAACCCGAGACCGCTTGTTGTGAGTTGTGATTTCCTTGCGCTTTTTCTTCAGGCCATGAAGCTTTTCCTTGGACTACATAGGAGTGCGCACGTAGCCCCATAGTGACACCTGTTCTCTGGAACTGAAGAGCTGAAGGCCAGCACACTCTGGTCTCATCAATCAGCCTGGGGACCCAGGACCACTGGAAGACTGATCCCCAGGAGTGTTACCCTCCTGCATTCCTCTGTGCACCCCAAACCTGAAAAATCTCTTTCTCCCATACAAACCTGCCCAGTTCCTAAGATCTTCTGGAGAGGCCCTTCTTTCAAGACCACCGCCTTTAGATATGTGTTTGGTGGTGGTCTGAGAGAGCGCCTTTTTGGTGGCCACTCCCAGGCTTTGGAACTCCCTCCCAAGGGAGGCTAGGTTTGTTCCCTCTTTGATGTCCTTCCGCTGCAGGCAAAGACTGCTTTGTTTAAGAAGGCCTTTAGCCTGTAATTAGGTCTGCTGGGTTGGGTGCTGTTTTAAAAACATCTCCCCTGTAATTGTTATGTTTTTGTTGCATTTTAATATATTGTTTTAATCAATTTTAATTGGTTCTGGAAGCTGTGAGTGGCATTTTTTGGTGGAATGGAGGGGTACAAATAAAATAAAATAAATCTGCACATTTGGAGGTTGTGTGGGAGGCCAAAGTGAGAAGGGGGGATTCATTCCACCAGTTGTTGGCAGATAGACAGCTTTGGATACAACCCTGAGTTTTCTCCCCCACTTCCCAGTCCTTTTTCCTTTTGTGCCATGCCATTCAGATTGTAAACCTGAAGGCAGGAACTGTCTTATTACTAATCTGTAGAAGCCACTCTGGGATACTTTTTTGGTTGAAGAGTGGGTTAAAAATGCTTTTAAAGATAATAATATACATTACTGCATGAAAATGTTCTGAAACTTATTCTCTACGTGAGAATTTAAAAAATTAATTAGAAAAGAAGCATAGAAAAACACTATCAGAAGAGTTGCTTCATTCTGTCATTTCAGCAAGCAGGAATACTGCAAGTGCATATCCACTCTGACTGAATTTATTCTTAACAGGGTCAAACAGGCGCTATGAATGGGGAGATAAAGCAGCTAGGTTACTCTTAAGGAAAATTAAAATGCTTTCATTGAGCAATGTAATAATGTAATTTCTTGCCTATTACTGAAAAATGGGAGTTCTACTCTTAAAGCAGGAGAGATCAACATGCAGGTAAAACTTATGGTTCTCTATATTCCTCAGTTTATGATTGATAGGGTGATCCTATAGACCTGCTGGTGTTAGTGTAATGTCAGTAAGATGCTATGCATACCCAACAGGAGGTATGAAAAATACACCAGGGCTGTAATATATATTAGCATACACACACACAAAACACACCTGAATCAAACAGTAATATATATTTCTGAATAACCAAATAAAAACAACTTATACACAAAAAAATCCATTCGGGGGAGAATTATGAATTAGCAAGCTTATTGCTAGTTCACAATAAAATCCCCAAAGGAGGTTTAAAATGTGAAAGTACATGACACCAAGACATCTCATTTCAGTCAAAGTTAGATGGATATTTCAGGATTTATATTTAATTACATACCATAAGATCCATATGAATCCATATAGGTCAGTCATGAAATGCTTTGCAGAAAGGTTTCACATTTGTTCTTTGTAACATTTTGAGTGCCAATGTGAAGAAATGTAAGCCTGAGCTCACTGAGAAATTTGGAAGAGGCAGATTTGCATCCAAGAGTCATAATTTGAATCCAAGCTGTTGTAGATTATTATTATTATTATTATTATTATTATTATTATTATTATTATTATTATTATTTATATAGCACCATCAATGTACATGGTGCTGTACAGATAACACAGTAAATAGCAAGACCCTGCCGCATAGGCTTACAATCTAATAAGTTGTAGTAAACAATAAAGAGGGAAGGAGAATGCAAACAGGCACAGGGAAGTGTAAACAGGTACCGGGTAGGGTGAAGCTAACAGTATAGAGTCAGAACAAACTCAATATTTGAAGGCTATAGGGAAGAGAAAAGTTTTTAGCTGAGTTTTAAAAGCAGTGATTGAGTTTGTAGTTCTCAAGTGATCTGGAAGAGCGTTCCAGGCGTAAGGGGCAGCAGAAGAAAAAGGACGGAGCCGAGTAAGGGAAGTGGAGGTCCTTGGGCAGGCGAGAAGCATGGCATCAGAGGAGCGGAGAGCCCGAGCGGGGCGATAGTGTGAGATGAGAGAGGAGAGATAGGCAGGAGCTAGACTGTGAAGAGCTTTGAAGGTCAGCAGGAGAAGTTTATATTGGATTCTGGAGTGAATTGGAAGCCAATGAAGAGATTTCAGAAGTGGAGTGACCTGGTCAGAGCGGCGGGCCAAGAAGATGATCTTAGCGGCAGAGTGATGGACAGAGACCAGCGGACTGATGTGAGACGAAGGAAGGCCAGAGAGAAGAAGGTTGCAGTAGTCCAACCGAGAGATAACCAGTGCGTGAACGAGAGTCTTGGCAGAAGAGACCGACAAAAAAAAAAAAAAAAAAAAGATGACAGGTTAAAATATGCTTGACCACCTGGATTTTATTGTGAATTGCAAGATTATTAGCAATGTGCTTAGGAAATTATTTGTTTTAAAATTTTGGCACTTGAAACTTGTTTTTATTGGTTTGGTTACTTATAAATATTATTTTTTTAATTTTCAATATATTTACATAGTGTTTCTCTGAGTTATGTTTTTTATGTTTACTAGTTGTGGTTTTGGACAATTTCTTTTACTTTTTGGCCCATCACAGCAGAATAATCATCACAGTTCGGCAAAGACTGAGAAAATACACATGCATTCATGCCATGTACATAAAACAGTGCAATATGATGGGCACATTGACCAATAGCCTCTGGTGATTGTTCAACCTAAACATGCCATAGGACATGTTTCAGTTTGCTCAGTCCCCTTCAACTCATTCAGCCATGCCCCTCTTCACTTAGTTAAATAGCTATATCTGATGGTTACTGTCCCAGACAGTTTTTATTCACCTTCACATTCACTCACAACCCCCAATTTATGCAGCTGAATGCTGGATTGATTATTTGGTGGTGGTGGTGGGAACAAGAGGGCACTGAGCTATTGAGACCTCCTCACTCGCAGTAGTGTAAATCTCCAGTAGATTGTACAGCCCCAGCACCACCTACTGGGATCAGTCCTGTAATACTGTGCCCTTAAGCCCTACTCCAGCAAGACAGTCAAGAAAGAAACTATGGTTGATGGTATCAAAGCTGCTGAAAGATACAAAAGAATGAATGAAAAATGTCAACTCAGCTCAATGAAAGTGTCATCCCAGTGTGCGGCTGCTGTAAAAATAGGCAAACTCCATGTTAGGCATAACTAGGAAAGGAACTGAGAATAAAACTGCCAATATCACAGTGCCTTTATACAAATCCATGTTGCAAACACACTTAGAATATTGTGTACAGTTCTGGTCGCTGCACTGGAAAAAGGATATTGTAGAGCTGGAAAAAGGGCAGAAAAGGGCAGCTAAAATGATCAAGGAGCAGGAGCATCTCTCCTATGAGGGAAGGTTCCAATCGTTGGGATTGTTTAGCTTGGGGAAAAAGGAGGGTAAGGGGAGACATGATAGAGGTGTATACAATTATGCATGGTGTGGAGAATGTGGATAGGGAGACGTTTTCTCCCTCTCTCAAAATACTAGAACCCGAGGTCATCCCATGAAGCTGATTGGTGGGAGATTCCAGACAGATAAAAGGAAGGACTTCTTCACACAGCACATAGTTAAACTATGGAATTCGGTACCACTTACAAAATGTAGTGATGGCCACCAGTTTGGATGGCTTTAAAAGGGGGTTGGATAAATTCCTGGAGGAGAAGGCTATCAATGGCCTCTAGTCCTGATGGCTATTTGGTACCTTCATTATCAGAGGCAGTAACCCTATGAATACCAGTTGCTGGGGAACATGAGTGGGAAGGTGCAGTTGCATGGATGTCCTGCTTGTGGACAGCTGCTTGGCCACTTTGTGAACAGAGTGCTGGACTAGATGGACCGTGCGCTGATCCAGCATGGCTCTTCTTATGTTCTTTATAAACAGAGGGATGCTCCCGGGTGTCTCTAGAACCAGGTTGTCATCCACTAGTGGACTCAAGCAGCTCCTGTCCCAAAATAATGGCTGGAAATCAGACTGAATTAGATCGGAGTAATCAGTATAATCCAAAACTGCCTGGTGTTAAAATGCTACCACCACTCTACCACCTTGTCCTATGTAGTATCCCAGGATCTCGAGCTACTCTAGTCATGGTAGGGAGATTTAAACATATGCACTAAGACTTGATCCCAGACCCCCATAAATGGAAGATTTGATATAGAGAGTAGTTTTTATTCCTCTAAAAGAGCCTCATGTAGTGCAGAGTGGTAAGCGGCAGTTACTGCAGCTGAAATTCTCCCCACGGCCTGAGTTTGATCCCAGCGGAAGCTGGTTCTCAGGCAACCGGCTCAGGTCGACTCAGCCTTCCATCCTCCCGAGGTCGGTAAAATGAGTACCCAGCTAGCTGGGGGAAAGGTAATAACGGCTGGGAAAGGCAACAGCAAACCACCCCACTACAAAGTCTGCCAAGAAAACGTCAGCGAAAGCAGGCGTCCCTCTAGGAGTCAGGAATGACTCAAGTGCTTGCACGAGAAGTTCCTTTCCTTTCCTTTCATTCCTCTGCCTTTAATTTATTTTTGATCTCTGGCTGTTGAGAGTTTCTGCACAATGTCACTGTGACATTACACATCTGTTCATACTGAGTTTATGTTTATAACTTTGTATTCTTGTTATAAATCTGTGGTTTAGTAAGTATCTTTAAAGTGAGAATGGTGGTTTTGCATGTATGAGCTGACTGGCTGAAAGATTGAGAAGGAGAGGGTGAAGTGTAAGTGTGTGTGTGTGTGTGTGTGTGTGTGTGTGTGTGAGAGAGAGAGAGAGAGAGAGAGAGAGAGAGAGAGAGAGAGAGAGAGAGAGAGAGAGATAAACTGGGTGCTGTGCCTGTGGGAGGCAGATTGGAACAGGTATTTGTTGAGATTGGGTTTAGATCAGAGTTAGGATTTTAGGTTTGAAAGAAAGAGAAGACTAGTAATTGTGCGAGGATTGTTTGAGAGACTGATTTTGGAGTATTGTCAAAAGAATCTATATTGATACAGTCATTTAACAGTTACTTGTTTATTATTCAGCAGCTTATTATTATTATTATTATTATTATTTATTTATATAGCACCATCAATGTACATGGTGCTGTACAGAGTAAAACGGTAAATAGCAAGGCCCTGCCGCATAGGCTTACAATCTAATAAAGTCATAGTAAAACAATAAGGAGGGGAAGAGAATGCCAACAGGCACAGGGTAGGGTAAGCAGGCACAGGGTAGGGTAAAACTAACAGTATAAAATCGTACACCTTCTGCTCATGGCTGCATAAGGGGGAGGTAATAAAGGGAAAATATAAGGTTAAAGCATAATGTCCTTGTGTCCGCATAGAGAGAGGACTGGGTAAGGGTTGGGTCTTGGGCCTGAGCTTTCAAGGTCCTGGTGGTAGTGAAAACCCAGTGTGTGTGAGAGAAGGTGGTTCCTGCTTGGGGGTGAGAAAGGCCTTAGAGGAAGGGAATTCTCATTAGGAAAGCGGTGGGAATGCAGCAGTGACATCACTGAATTATCATAATCCAAGTTTCCACATGTGCTCATAGCTGTCTAGATATGGGAGCAGAGTGATAGAGCCACTTGATAAGGCACCTATGTTCACTGGTGGTTCTATATAACCCCTTGTGGTGTGCTGTGATTGGTTGCAGAGTTAGTTGGGATCCAATCTGTAGTAGCCGTGGTTTCAGAGAGGGAGGATAAGGTGATAGTGTAGGACTTTCAATTGACTTTAATGCAAATGCTTAAATATATGCCACCTCTTTTGCAGGTATAATATTGCACCAGTGTTGGGTGGGGTTGGAGAGGACCAATGAGCATTGGATTCTGATGATGTCTAGTTCTGCCCAACGATTCTCCAACTTCACCTAGTTTCCCTGTTGTGCTGGTAGAGTCTTGTCAATGTAAATATTATTACACTGATGTTTTTCCATTGGTGTGAAGCTATTAACAAACTGTTGTAGTTTTCCACTCTGCCAATCCAGGGGGCGTAACTCATGGATAGAATTGCTCTATTAGATTATTACTTTGAGACATTTGGGGAAGGGTCACCTTTAAATATGCTGACAGCACTACCAGTGGAATATATGGAGGAAACCATATATCTGTATAAAAGATCAAGAAGCGATGGAATTATTTGCTTCAGGAAACCTTCAGGGGAGATAGTTTTTTCAGGTTTCTACAAAGGAGAGTTCTACAAGTCTGTTAAATAGTCAGTGCCTATCTTCACATCTAAGAACAATTAAATGTTTGCTTAATGGAATTTGTCCCAAGATATAGGTTGAGGTGGGTTTTATAAAAGTAGATTTGCAGCAGGTGCATGTGTGTGTTACTCTTATCTATGGCAACAGATATGGAAATATATTGAATGTCTTTTTTAAAATTATCCTTACTGGCATTTTTTTAATTTTTATATTTACATCCTGCTTCTCTGTTGAAGCTCAAATCAGATTACAATTTAAAACAGAATTAACTTCAATGTGTTCAGATTTGCCACCAAGTGGACTTTCAGTCTCTGCCCTTTGATATGTGTATTCAAACACTTTTTCATTGCATTCATCAAGGTTATATTTTTAGGGGTATGCTAAAATAACCAACTTAATGTGAAGTGGCGCTTAACAAAATTATACGTGCTTTTCCCATCAATTAGTGGCAACAGATAGATTAGTATTGGCATATCACAGAAAGTCATACTACAGTTTTTCCACATGCAGTGTTATATGAAATAATTATTATAGGTCTTGTAATTTGTGGGGAGATTGAAGCTTGTGTTGGAAAAGTAGTTTTAAGTTCTAGATCTTTATTTGATCAGGGGCTACAATATGGGTATCTGTCAAACATTACTTGTGCAAAGTCACCTTTGTTCAACACAAATTCTAGTTAGAATCTAAAGTACACTTTGAGAATGTCCCATTGAAACATGGGTATTTGTAGTTTATACACCGCTCCCCATTCAAAATTTCAGAGTGGTGTACAAGATGAAATAAAATAAAAACAGGATAAAACACCTTAAAATAGATTTTTAAAAGAAGCAAAATGAAAAGTGAACTGTGGCTGGTCATTAAGGAAAAGGTACTGTGGATATGCTCTTGTTCCCCAGACCAGAACACTTAGGGTGATCTTAGATGGAAAATGAAATCAGGGAGGCATCTAAATAAGGAAATGTTATAATGATGAGTGACTTCTATTACCCCCAAAGAGCCTTGTGTGGCACAGAGTGGTAAAGCGGCAGTTACTGCAGCCGAAACTCTCCCCACAGCCTGAGTTCGATCCCAGCGGAAGCTGGTTCTCAGGCAGCCGGCTCAGGTTGACTCAGTCTTCCATCCTTCCGAGGTCGGTAAAATGAGTACCCAGCTAGCTGGGGGAAAGGTAACTGCGACTGGGGAAGGCCATGGCAAACCACCCCACTACAAAGTCTGCCAAGAAAACGTCAGCGAAAGCAGGCGTCCCTCTAGGAGTCAGGAATGACTCAAGTGCTTGCACGAGAGGTTCCTTTCCTTTCCTTCTATTACCCCCACATTCACTGGAAAAATGCATATTCCTGTCATAACAAGGTAGTTAAATTTCTCAATGCTCTAAATGATTATGGCCTACAACAGTTGGTTATGGAATCGATCGGAGGAGGAGCGACCCTGGACTTAATCCTAGGCAGTGCCACCGCAACTAGTCTGAGATGTGTTGCTGAACGAATGGGAAACAATTACCACAGCGCTTTCAAATTTAATTTATATTCAAGTAGAACTTTTCCAAGCAAGTTTTACACAATCACATTTTACTTTAAAAGAGAAATCTTCTCTAAAATGAGGGGACTGGTAAAATGGAAGCTGAAAGGGGGAGTTAAGAATGTTAAATCCCTCCAAAATGCTTGGAGGTTACTCAAAACCACAACAATAGGAGCTTAGTAAGAATGTATAATGCAGGTTAGGAAGGGTAGCACCAGGTCCAAGAACTCACCAGCATGGTTAATGAGCAGTGTCTAAGAAGCTATTAGAGAAAAGAGGACTTCCTTCAGGAAATGTTTTGCCCAACTGAGGAAAATAAAAAAGGAACGCAAACTTGCACAAAGGAAATGCAAGCAGACAAAGAGATGCAAAAAAGCATTTTGAGGAGTACATCGCTAATAACATCAAATACGTAAGAAGTAGGAAGCCAGCTCAGGTGTGGGGGAGAAGCTAGACTGTGTTAGATGGCAACAAAGGTGTGCTAAAGGATGATAAGGAGATCGTAGAGAAGCTGAATGAATTATTTCTGTCTCTCTTCACTGCAAAAGACATAGGGCAGGGCAGCTACCTGTGTCTGAACTGATGTTTTTAGGAAGGAAGTCAAGGGAATTGAGGCAAGTTCTTAATCTTATTGATAAATTGAAAGTTAACTAATCACCAGGCCCAGATAGTATCTATCTTAAAGACCTTAAAGAACTCAAATAGGAAATTGCAAATCTTCTAACAAAAATATGTAGCATGTCCCTAAGTTCAGATTCTGTACCAAAGGACTGGAAAATGGTGAATGTAACATTCATTTTAAAATTGGGATCCAGGGTGATCCAGGAAATTAGAGGCCAGTTAGCTTAATGTCCGTGTATAGTTCTGGTTGCCAATCCTGAAAAGGGATATTGTAGAGTTGGAAAAAGTGCAGGTAAGGCCAGCTAAATGATAAAGGGGCTGGAGACGCTTCCTTATGAAGAAAGGTTACTACAGTGTTTAGTTTAAAAAAATTCTGAGTTAGGGGAAATGTGATAGAGTTGTATAAAATATTTTTCTCCCTCTCTCATAATACTAGAACCCAGGGTCATTAATTGGAGGTGATTAATTGGAGATTCAGCACAGATAAAAGATAGTACCACTTCACACAGAACATAGTTATTGTTTTATACTGTTATATCTTATCTGTACACCAACTCTGATGCACTCTTAAAACACTCTGGGTGGCAAGCCAGCCTCTCAGGGCCAAGCTACAGGTGCATCTGGGTTGCCTCAGCCTCTCTCTGCCTTATGCCAGCCAGCCAACATCTCCAGCCTCAAACAACCCCCCACTCTCTGCAAAAGTCTCCCAACAGTCCAACCAGGCTGTGCACTTGTACCCTGTGGCCAGGGGTAGAGTGCCAGCTTATAGCTTGTTCACATCCAGTGACTCTTGTTTTTAAAAAACTCTGCCGCCAGCTGCCTCTGCCTGCACCAACCCTGGACTCTGAGACAATCTTAAAAGGCTCTGTGTGGCACACCAGCCTCTCTGGGCTAAGCTAGAGCTGTCTCTGAGTTGTGTCTCCACTCTAACTCCATCACTAAGAGATATGCCAGCCAGCCAAAGCCACAAATCTATTTTTCTCTGACATGCACTTCGAACGTTCTGCATTGCATGCCAGCAGGGCAGACAGAGTCTAGCTCACAAGTGAGAAAAAAAGTGGAAGAGAAGGTGTAGCAAAGCAATGACATGCCAAGTTCCAACATCCGCAGCAACAGGACATCCGCAAAGATGAGAGCCTCTCTCTCAGCTGGCACCTCACTGTTGGTCATGAGAATTTTTCTCTAAGCATGACCCGTCATCGCCCATGATGTGGAACTCTGAGAAAAAGGTCTCTGGCCCATACTGTTTTGCCCTTTGGGCTGCTTTGACTGGTGCAAAAAGGGGAGAAATGAGTTCTCAAGATGCTGAACTTTTTATTTTTTATATATTAGGTTGAGAAGCCTGACGCGTTTCAGCCTGTATTTTAGCTAGGCCTTCCTCAGGGGGTTGTAGGAAGTGGTCTGCAGAGTTCTTAACAAAATGTCTTTCACAGATTTGTTATCATAGAATAGTAGAGTTGGAAGGGGCCAATAAGGCTATCGAGTCCAACCCCCCACTCGATGCAGGAATCCACCCTAAAGCATCCCTGACAGATGGTTGTCCAGCTGCCTCTTGAATGCCTCTAGTGTGGGAGAGCTGAGCCCACAACCTCCCTAGGTAACTGGTTCCATTGTCGTACTGCTCTAACAGTCAGGAAGTTTTTCCTGATGTCCAGTCAGAATCTGGCTTCCTGTAACTTGAGCCTGTTACTCCGTGTCCTGGACTCTGGGAGGATCAAGAAGAGATCCTGGCCTTCCTCTGTGTGACAACCTTTCAAGTATTTGAAGAGTGCTATCATGTCTCCCCCCAATCTCCTCTTCTCCAGGCTAAACAAGCCCAGTTGTTTCAGTCTCTCTTCATAAGGCTTTGTTTTCAGACCCCTGATCATCCTGGTTGCCCTCCTCTGAACATGCTCCAGCTTGTCTGCGTCCTTCTTGAAATGTGGTGCCCAGAACTGGACGCAATACTCTAGATGAGGCCTAACCAGGGCCGAATAGAGAGGAACCAGTACCTCATGTGATTTGGAAGCTATACATCTATTAATGTAGGGTGACCATATTTTGGAAAACAAAAAGGAGGACAACATGGTCACCCCCAAGGAGGCGTGTCCAGTACCAAGGGGGCGTGCCCACCCGAACATAGCCTTGGTCACATGTCTGATTTTACAGCACACATTTAAGACAAATCTGTTCTACATAACATCTTAATGTTAAAATCACTGAAATAAAGAACAAGTGAGAGATTCAATGTATCTGAAATTAACTTCACTCACTCCTACTTTTGTAGGTTTTGCTGTACTTTGAAGCTTTTGCTATATTTGCCTTTCTTGCAGCCATATCGCACTGTTGGCTCATATTCAGCTTGTGATCTACAACAATTCCAAGATCCTTCTCGTTTGTAGTATTGCTGAGCCAAGTATCCCCCATCTTGTAACTGTGCATTTGGTTTCTATTTCCTAGATGTAGAACTTGGCATTTGTCCCTATTAAATTTCATTCTGTTGTTTTCAGCCCAGCACTCCAGCCTATCAAGATCACTTTGAAGTTTGTTTCTGTCTTCCAGGATATTAACTATCCCACCCAATTTTGTGTCATCTGCAAATTTGATAAGCGTTCCCTGCACCTCCTCATCCAAATCATTAATAAAAATGTTGAAGAACACTGGGCCCAGGACTGAGCCCTTCAGTACCCCACTCATTACCTCCCTCCAGTTTGAGAAGGTACCGTTGATAAGCACTCTTTGAATCCCATTAGTGGTGCTTTGACTGACCTCTCCTTTCCCACATTTTGATCTGTGGATGCCGTGCCTCTGCTGAGCTCCACGTGCCCGACTACCCACCAAATCTGCAACAGGAAAGTGCCCTGCTCGCCCAGCACTTCTTAGCTAACAAATGGAGATCCCCTTAGTTTTACCCTACCCAGTGCCTGTTACCCTACCCTGTGCCTGTTTGCTTTCTCTTCCCCTCCTTATTGTTTTATTATGGTTTTATTAGAATGTAAGCCTATGCGGCAGGGTCTTGCTATTTACTGTTTTACTCTGTACAGCACCATGTACATTGATGGTGCTATATAAATAAATAATAATAATAATAATAAAAGTAATTTTAAAACATTGAACTTTAAAAAATTCCTAATACTGTATTTTCTGGCGTATAAGACTACTTTTTAACCCAGGAAAATCTTCTCAAAAGTTGGGGGTCGTCTTATATGCCCAGTATAAGATGACTTTTTAACCCAGGAAGATCTTCTCAAAAGTTGGGGGTCGTCTTATACGCCGGAAAATACGGTAAATCAGTGAATCAACGGATCTACTTCAAACTTGGCATGGCTAAAGCCCTACCTAACAGCTATCATGGTGACAAGTTTCATTTCTTTACTTTAAAAATGATGGGTTTTAAAAATAATTTTAAAACTTCAAAATTAAAAACAGTCCTAAAAATCAATGAATGAATATATACTCTTGAAATTTGGCATGGCTAAAGCCCTACCTAAGAGCTATCATGGTGCCAAGTTTCAGCTCTATCTTTAAAAATGACGGAGCTGTAAGGATTTTTTTTTTAATTCCCATTACAGTAGAGTTGCCGTTTGGGTGGGGAGAATGGGAAAAATCCGGAGTTCTCTTCAAATTTCATAATTCTCCCCGTTCCCAGATTTGTTACCAAATATCCTGATAAATCCGGGTTTTTCCTGTCATATGGTCACCCTAAGGGTGGGGAAAAGATGCACAAACACAGAAGAGCAGCCTTAAGGATATTCCTTCATATTGGAAACATTGGTAAACACTCTAGCAGTGGAGTCTGTTGTGAATGTCTTTGGAAGGGGAAAGAGAAATGAGTATGCTTGCAGGGTTTAGGTTTCTACAGGAACCTGGGCTTCCCACTTTACTTTTCACATTATTATCAGTCACCTTTTAGATCAACAGAATACAGTGTTTGCATGGCTTGAATTTTGAACTGCAGGAATGTTTTTTTGGAATTGGTCATCTTCCCCCGCCCTCTGGAAATGCACATTTTGTATATGTAAAATACCACAAAAATAGCTGTGCTGGACCATGAGAAAACCAAAAATCCACAATCTACTACTACAGAATAATACTTTATATGTAATCGCCAAATACCAACCATTGGAAAAGGCAAGTGGATATAATAATAGGTACCACCACAGAGGGTTTTATGATTTTGCCTGGATTATAAACATTTCATTTAATAATAATTAATTATTGGTGGCTTGAAAAACATGGTGAAACATTAATGGTATATAGTTCATTGACAAAATGTGAAAAGTCCCTTCATTTTCTTTACTATAAAATGATTTGTAGTGTAGCTTGTACAATAACATAATCTTTCCGTACTTGTTTCAGTGAAACAAAGAGGGTGGAGTTGGAAAGAAAAATGCTTGACTACAGCGAATCTGATTTTTGCACGTAAGCTTATTTAAAAATTTATATCTTATTTTTATTATGTATTTTTGGTTGTTATGTCATGTAATTTGAAAATGTTGACATCTTAGAATTTTATATCTGCAATTTTTAAAATCTGAAATTGATTTAAGAATTAATGTTCGTAATACAATACTGTTTGGTATACATAATAAATATTGTGATGCTGTATCATTTTAATACTAAGTACTTAAACTTACTGTGCAGAAATGTTTGCAAGATGTGTTGAAAATGGAAACATAGGGTGGGTTTGGGCAAGGGGAGAATGAACATGGGAAAGTAAAATGTTGACCCTGGGTTATTACTTGATGGAAACAACACGCCCCCTAGCTAAAAACCTTGAGGTGAGGTGAAGCTAAGGGTGCACCATGAGAGGAAGGTAGAGAGAATCAGTGCTTTTAGGAGCCAGACCCTTACAGGTCTTCTGTGGCTACAATCCTGGATGGACAATTAATTAATTTTACCCACCCACACACTAACAATGCCAGTGATACCAGATTTCCTCCTTTCAGGCTGCTTAATATGGGTTGTTTTGGGTGTTTTTAAAGCAAGAACCTCACTGGTTGCATGCATATGCATCCATATGCATTTAATAAACCACTATTGCTCATATTATTTGCAGTGGTGAGCTGCCAACATGCCTAGAGGGTATGGTATACCATACCTGTTGCTCTCCTTCCCACATGGCCATAGGACGGACAGCTGCTGGCTCTTGGCTGTTGTATCCTTTCCCTCCTAGCAGTATTCCTAGCTTAAGGTAGCTAATGGCTGGTATCAAAGGACATTTGCTGTTTGGAAATGTTTTAAACCAGAGTCCCGGGTATGTCGTAAATGGGCCCAGTAACAGCAACCTATTTTTTTGTGAACTGCCCAGAGAGCTTCAGCTATTGGGAGGTATAGAAATGCAATAAATAAATAAATAACCCTTTGGTTGTTAAACAATGGGTTGGCAGAGCTGCAAGTGAGGGAACGGGCATGGTGACTCTTGCACACTCACCACTTCTGTTTTGAATGAGTTTTCTTCAACAATCCAGGAAGGTCCTGTTTCTGGTTTGTTTGATGTGACATCTGAACCCAGCGCTCTGGACTGTTCAGGATTAATCAACCCAGAGTTTAATCCATCTATCCATGGTTTGTTAATTGATTGAAACTCTGGGTTGTTTGTCCCTCAACAACCCAGAGTTCGGGCTTCAGATGTCACATCAAGCAACATTAAAGCTGAGTGAAAGCAGAGATAATGAGGCAGCATACTACCGTATTTCTTTGACTGTAAGACGCCATCGATGGTAAGACACACACTAATTTCAGTACCACCAACAGAAAAAAAAACACCCTAAGACACACCCGAGATTCTAAGATGCACCCCATTTTTAGAGATGTTTATATGGGGGAAAAGTGCGTCTTAGAATCGAAAGAATAGGGTAACTCCCTTATTCACAGTCCCACCTATTCGTAGATTAAATGTATGAACCAGTCCATCTTTTCTTTTCTTTTTCCTTTCTCCTTTTAAATTAGATGTATATAATGTTTACACAAAACCTCAGGATGAGCCAAGGGACCCCCCTCTAATATATATGTATTTGAGTCAAAAGAGGCGTTAGAGCTGGAATGAATTTGCAAGGATGTAAGATAATTTCTAAGCGAAGAAAAAGTACATAATATTGATATACTTGAACTTGGATGAAGGAGATTTTTTTTTCATCAGAAAGCATATATGGCTCAAGAGGCCTACTAGTCCATAAGTGTCATTCTAGTTTTGCTACAAAACAAACACAAGGTAGAATTTAATGTTGCAATCCATTTTTCAATGTGTAATAAAAAATACATGAAATAATGAGAAATAATAGAGAAAGATCCAGCCAAAGTTCTTTAAACCCCATTCATTTCAGTGGGAAAGATTTAAGACTTAAATTCTTTTAAATTTAGCTGGATTAGTGGATTATGGCCATAGTTTTCTAAAGAGAACAGCCAGCCTTCTAATAATTACTGTGAGAAACTGGAGGAAAGCTCCCCCCACCCCACCTTTACCTGGGTACCTGAACACTAATTGATTTGTTTTAACTCAGTGTCCCCCAAACATTGGGTTACAACCCCAACCAGTATAGATATTCTTAGGGACCCAATCCAAACTGCATATGGATACACTCCCTTTGTGCACCATACAAATGACTACTTTTCAAGAGCATGTGTAATTTGAATGGCACAGAGACTGCATGGGGATATGGGCAGCAGGCATGGAACCCCCAACCTCTGCAATGGCTCCTTGTGTTGTTTGCGTACATGCATAGCCAAGAGGAAAAGTGGGACAGGAGAAATAAGGTTGCATTGAGCCATATAGAAATCCTCTGGGCACTGCACCCTCCTCTGGAGTGGGTCAGTCTATACAGCAATTTTATTTTCTTAATTATAGCGTTAGACTTTTGTTGAACAAATCTGGGTGCATGATGAAACTGTAAAGTAATAAAATTAAACACTATTGCAATTCTTACTCCATATAATTGTCTATGGGTGATTGAGCTGGGCAGGCCTCCTGTGGATCTTACGTACAGTAAATATTTGTCTTCCAAAATAAGCTGATGTGCATAGCATGGAGCTATTTCTCTTTTTGTAGTTAATGGTTGTGTGTTATTTTTTCCTTTGTGTAGAACTAAATTGCGATACACGAAGCTGAAAAAATACTTAAAAGAAATATGTGAGCGTCAGAAGAAGTCTCTCCTACGAAACCAAGATTTGTTGAAGGAATTTGATTGCTTTGAAGCTCGTATTAGGAAGTTTGCTTCAAGTTCAGAGTCCCTTCAGAAGCTGAAGGTATATATTCTGTATTTGGCCTAGTTTGCATGTAGTGACAAGCCTGAGTATGGGTTGTTGTTGAATTGTGAGTTGTTGTTGAATCATAGGTTGTAGTTACTTGTGAACCTGCATTATGCTTTAACTATGGGTTATTAACCACAAACAACCATGAAGAGAACCCATGGTTTGTTGTTGGGTTGTGAACTCTGGGTGGTTCATGGTTAACAACCTGTACTTAAACCATAGTCCACCATTCACATATAACAACAACCCATGATTCAATAACTACCAGCGCTCTGGTTTGTTGTTATATGTGAACCAAAGCTATAAGTGCACCCCACACTTCTGATATCAGATATCCTAAAACCTTTTTTTAAGAGTAATTTGTGTTTTGTGTGACCCATGCAGCTATACAAGTAATGTGCTGAGCCAAAGTACCCTTGTAGTTTTGGAAATGAGAGAGAGTTGAGGGCACAGAATGCCTTGTATATCCTTCTTATAATACTGTGGTTCTATGTCCACCTTCCTACTTGCCAGATATATGTCTTGGTTCTATTACCAATGGAACTGAACCTAAAAGAATCAAGAAAAATTTCGCCATGCATTTCATTACAATTTCTTGTGATTTTTTTTCTTTGTCTTGCATGTGACTTTGATTTTTACTAGCGATTGAAGCACTCTGGAATGGCCTCATGTTATTGTATAAGAATATTGTTGTTTGTGTGATGAATGGTGTTACTTTGGACTTAACGACATCACCTTTCCTTGTTGGTTTCTTCTTCATTAACATTTTTTCTTGGAATTCATTTTGATGTCAAGCTCACAGTTCTCATCCTTTTGTTCATAGAGTCTTCATAAGAGTACCTGGTTACATATGTGCCACCTGAAAAACAAAACTCTTAAGAAATTGTCTTGCAGTCAGAGGTTGTGGGGAGGTGATAAGGTTTGAAGACGGTATTAATAGTTGTAAAACATTTTTCTTTAAACAAATGGCAGTTTTGACAAAAGGGAATGTAAGATAATATAGTAAGGTCATGGTGAATATGAATGAATTGGCACGTGGTTGCTCATATCTACAAAGGGGGAAACCCACGAAATGTCAAAGTTGGTGATGTAATAGGTTTTAAAGGGAAATAAAAACATTTTCCATAACAAATGTTTTAACTTTTGAGCCATTATGCTGTGCTTATATGTGGAAGTCACTAAAATATTCAAAATGCCTATTGAGAATGCTACTGCTATTGATTTTTAATAAAATGTATTCATTATATTATACTATATATTTAAATAGAACACTTGCTAGTTCCATTGATTTCAGAGGGAGAGTTCAAGCACATCTCCCATTGAAATCAGTGAGACTTATATCTGCTTAATGTTTGCTGGATCACAACCTGTCTTGATAAATAGATTGTTTAATCTTAATCTAGACACCTCTCTTTTTATACTAGGCACAGTACGAAAGAGAAATTAAAAGTAGGCTTATACTTGATAGAAAGAATATATTAAAAAGTCAAGAGAGAAATGATATTAAACATCAGGTAAGTGAAAATATTTAATTCATGTAATGCACATCGAGCTAGAGTTTAAGGCCTTCAAACTCGCATTGATCTCAATGGGAAAGTTAAGGGCATGTCTAAGTCTCTCCCATTTAAAGCCATGTGACTTGGAAGTACTTAGCTCTGGCTAGATCATACCATAATATTTATTAATTGGGGAGCTTTTAGCAGCTTTTATTTTATTTAGTGTTTCAAAAATCTTATTGTAAAACTCTTGTGTGGTTATTTTCACCATGCAGTTTAAACTGTGCAACATTGCTAAAAAGGCAAAGTCTTTCATTGTGAAATTAATAAATAGGAAGAAAAGCTCCCACTTTAGCTTATGTTCCATTCATCTAGTGTTCTTATGTATTAAACTCAAAAAAGTGTGTCAAAATCTTTTACATTTAAGTCTAAACATGTAGCATTTATAATTTTGTACATTTTGACCTTCCGCTTCCCCAAAGAAGCAACAAAATATAGATTGAATATCTAAACCACAGACAAAGCCTGACAAGGAATACTCAAATATATTCTGCCATATATCTGCAGTAATGCAGCCTACTAATCCCTCCTCCTATCTCCATATAAATGATACAGTTCAAGACTAGAGCTGTTTTTCTTCCCTAAAAGCAGGAAAGCTCTTTTAGATGAAATGTCTAAAAACATCTTGTAATAACTTGGAGCATGCTGGCAAGAGTAGTCACTTGTGACTATGTGTGAAACCCCCTCAGCTAGTCGATATTGTAATAAGCCAAAATGGGTAGCATCACTCCATTATTCAGAAAAGCCAACAGCATGCTTGTCCCTTAGGCTACAGCATTCATTAAGGAAAGCTTACTGGGCTGAAAGCTGGAAACAGATGATAACAGGATATGATTTTCATATTTAATGCATTCCTTGGAAGAGTATGTGTGCTGCAGATTGATAGAAGAATCAACTGCTACTTTACTAAAAGACTTTCTAGTTTGCCCTATAGCTACCGATGGAATCATTCAGCCAAGAAATTAACTTTTCCTCCTTTTACCTGCTTTATGTATCAGCTAAGCAGGCTGTCTTGCTGCCAGTAAATGTTATTATGCATTTAACTGTTTGGTATTTAAGACTCTTATCAGGAAAGAAACAGAGGCGACACTATTTTATGTGTGTGTGTGTGTGTGTGTGTGTTTAATAGTAGGAGGAAGGTTTTCATTTTTCTTTCTTCGTTGTGTTAGCAGGCGTTAATCTGTGTTTATAGATGTTTTTCCCTTTCCGTAGATTAAAAAGGTGGAGAAACCTTGAATTTAGGCCATTCTTCATAATATACAGAGCAATGAGCCTCACCAACCTTGACCTATATAAGTAGGCCTTTTACAATGTATGAATTGCATTTACTGCAGATATTGATGAAATGCTATAGACAGAGTTCTGAAATGCTAACTTTCCGTATTTGTGTGTGTGTGTATTTTTAAAATATGGTCTGAAAATGTTTGTCCTTGGAGTTTTTGATCTTAAAGAAAACTGTACTTCCTTGTTGCTCTACTTACATAAATATCTAAATTCCAGAACCATATAGTATTGCAGTACTATTGTACCCTAGAAACATGAATTGTTGTCATGGTTGTCAGTTAGTTTTTTATTTACGTATCCTCTGTAAGGAACCATCTACAATGATGGTATATTTTAAACAATGATTGGGAACCAAATAACACCAGGCATGAGCAGAAAGGGCTTTCTACCTCCCATCTACATGCAGGTAGGAGGAGGTTGCATTTTCTGTTCTGGAGATTGGGTGGCGAAGTGCAAGCGGCTTCAGGGAGGCTGGGCAGTTCTCTGTTTATGTGGGTTCCATGCATGGTCTCTTGGATCCTGTCCAATTGTGTATATGTGTATCCTGAATTCCAACTATTAACTTCCATAAACAATCTCAAAATAGCCAAAGCCTTTTGTAGCAGCCCAGAGAACAGTTCAGATGGCACGTGTACTGAGAGGGAGGGTAGCATAAGCTCCCAGCTGCTGTCTCTCTGGCCAGTAAGTTGGGTTTAGCTTGGATTTGTTACTCTGGTGCTCTCTTGGGAGCAATTACTGCACGCTCCTGGTGAGCAGGTGATTGTCAAGTTGCATGCTTGTCATGACAAGCCCTCTGTGGTGGGGGAAAGGGTTAAGTAGAATGTATTTGCATATATAAAGGCCAGTTTCCAATATCCTCTTACATTCTCCCTAAGTTTCATCGCACTCTAGTCTAGTGTGACAAACGCTTTCTGGGACACAGCTGAGGATAGGGTCAAACCCTGCCCCTCAGCTTTGCATGCAGACGGTCTGTGGTTAAATCCTCAGCATCTTCAGTTTAATGAATCTCAGGCAGAAGTAGTAGGAAAGACCCCCACCTGAGATTATGGAAAACTGTTGTCAATCAAAGTAGACAATACAGAGCTAGGTGGGCCAATGGTCTGATTCCATAAGGCAGATTATGTTCATAGTTGTTAGTTTACTTTGTTTGAATTTGAACTATTCAGTACAGTCAGCTTGTAATCGTCTTCTACAATATTTTTGGTCAAAATATTAAATGTCTTCACATTTACTGACTTCAGTGCAAATTACGGACAAAGGACAAAGTATTTGGCAATGTGCAGACTTGTGTACATGAATTTAGAGTAGTGTAGGGGCACAATTCCATGGGACGCTCCCTTGTACTCTCCCCCATTCATTTCAGTAGGGCTGGCATAAAGGACCTTCTGGCTGGATTGTGCCTGCTTGTCTGCCTTGGGCCAAAAAAGCCTTTCAGGTATAGGTGCATTTTAAAAATAGCTAACACTTTGTTCTTTCAAATTCAGTGCATCATCTTTAAAATTCCCATCTATTGTGACAAAATATTACTCTGTTGATTTCAAACGGTGTTTTTCAGATGGCGCCAGAAGCAAGACAGGCAGGAATTAACACCAGGACAGCCATGTCAAGAGGACTGTATCACACAGCAACAATCTTTATGGGCCGCCAAATGTCAGCTGTCTCTAGCATTGAAGATTTCAATGTGCTGCAGAAATCTTCGGAGCTCACAAAGAGCTTTTCAATTTCTGACCAACATTCACGTAGACAACCATCACAGAGCAGTTATATGACAGACAGCTGTGTAGTACAAACTAATAGTGATCTACAGTGCTCAAATAAGTCTGACAAAATAGATGGGAAGACATATCTGCTGATGGGTGAGGAAATGCCAGTCACATCCGGTGTATCATATGAGAACGGAAGAACTTGCTGTTTAACAGTAGAAAGCAAGACAAATAATTGCAGTAGTAATTTTGTGGAAAGCAAAATGTCTCCTGAACTTAACTCCATGTTACATGGAAGATTAAGTCCTGAGAACAGAACCACCGATTTAAAAAGTGACAGTTCCTGCAAATCGTTGGAAGAAATACTGACACATGAGCACTCTGTACTAAATGAACAGGGATCTGGACGGCCAATCTTATTGGTTTGTCGCCCTGAGCAGCTTGTTTCTGGAAATGACCACTCAAGAGAGAAATTCCCAGGTATAGTGATGATGTATGTAATGGGCTTACAGGGAGGGGGGGAGCTCTTCTCTCATCTAGCTGGATTTTTATGATGGCACCATCACTGCAACATCTAAAAATGCAAAGGTAGTGCTTTTTAAAATGGAAAGGATAGTAGGGATACAGTTTGGGACTGTCCATTGCTTACATGAAGTGTGATTTACTGCCTGAGCTACTGTAGTGAGAGATCGTGCAAAAGTCCTGTGTCTTTTATTTATTCCAATTGGGTACAGCTTTCTAGATCACATTCTTATTCTGAGATTGAGGAATTTTTACCTGGTGCCTTCATTACTTTTAAAAGACTATATGAGTGCAATAGGGCATAACCTGGAAGTCTGTAAAGGTACAATTCATTTGGAATGTGCAGTTACATGGTCTCTCCAAAGACTTAATGGTTCTACCATCTCTCATCTTAGATCTGTGTTTTATTTAGAAATGGAAGTCAATATGTTTTTAAAATTAGATTTTCATTGTATTTATCAGTGTTGTAACTGATTTTTCTCTCTTTATAGCTTCCTGACGATAATGATTTAGTATGGCTGTTTGTTATTTTTATAGTTTCAGTGGTAGAGATCTCTAGCTTTAATTCTTGCAGACATATTCCTCATTTATTCATATTTACATTATGTCTTTTTTTTTTTAAAGAAAAACTCAATGTGGCTAACGTGAGAAGTATACAAATGGGTCAAAACAAGCCAATGGTAGATGCTTTGTTGTCTCATGTTTTTATTCTGCAGGTCAGCTGTTTGTTGATGTAATTTGGAAAAGGAAGGCCCTGGTAGAACTTGACCGCGTTGGGCAAGCAGACGGGTCCATGCTCTTTCCTTTTTCAGTATTGTGGGATTTTTCAGTGCAATTTTTTTATATAGAGAGATTTCTAAAACTGACCTCTTCAGATAGGCTATTGCTTTTAGTCACTGGTTTTTGTACTTGTTGAATATTTCAGCTGGTTTTATAATGTACTGTATTGTAGCGTACATAGCTGTGGACAGTTTTTTTTAAAAAGAAAACATTTTTAAAAAGCCGTTATGCCCTATATTTATTCATGCCAACTCGATGGGCTATGCATTTTGGGCTGCATTTTTTAAGTGTTTGCAATGTAAACTAATATTTCTCAAATATACTTTAATAAATTCATGCTGTAAGGTTTTTATTTAAAGTGGAAGAAATACTATTAGATTTTTGTTATAGTTCTTGGGGACAACCTACAACTGGACAAAAGTGCAAGTTCCGACGGAAGCAGTGATCTTACTGTTTCTTTGAGTGAGGAGGATGAAGAAATGAGTGTCTCAAAATTACAGCGAACTTTACAGAAAGTAGACTGCAAGATGTCTTTGAAATCAATCAATACAACATATAACAAGGAAGGAGAACATCCATGTTCACAATCATTATGTCACTATATCTCAAGTGGGGACTCATCTTCTAGGCCTGCAATAAGGTAAAACTAAGCCAATAATATCTTCATTCCTTTGAACAGCAATGCCATTTTTGCTTTTTACCCCTTACTGATAATTTTGTGCAGGTGTGTGCAGAGTTTGCTTGCTGTCATTCCCCATAAGCCTTGTTCACTTCTAGCAGCAAACCTCTGCTCTCGATGTCACAGTTTTACACTTGTTCACACATCACGGCCAATCCTTGTTTAAACTAGGAATTGGCGGGAGTGCATGGGGGTGACTGAGTGCACTACCCCCTGCTTGCTTATCACTTCTGCATTTAGTTAACAACCCAGGAATGTGCCAACAACAAACCATGGTTTAACTCTGGTTTGTTTAACCCCTATTCAACCAAGAGTTTCTGGATTAAGATGTCACGGAACAACCCAGAAATGAGCTACTCCTGAGCTGTTAATTGAAAGCAGAAATGGGCAGGAACCAGTATGCTCACTTGCTCCAGCATACTCCAGAGAGTACAAGTGTGCTAATTCCAGTAGTACACTATTATAAATGATGGAGTCAACATGTTATACTTTTAGGTATTTAAACCTATACGCCCCTTCCCTCAAACCAAAACAATATTAAAGCGTTATTTGTATACACAGTTAGGTTGCTTCAATCCTACTCACTTTGATTGGATTGGATTTCAGAAGCCTAACTGTGCACTGGATTGCAGTTTAGTTCAGTTCAGTTTTTTTTGTTCATAACCTTAGGTCATCACAATAAAACAGAAAAAATGTTACAAAAGTAAAAAAGGAACAGATAAATGTAGATCAAAGAAAATGACAAGTCAACGCTGACAGACTAAAATTAATGATAAAATTTCGTACTACTGATTTCCAGCTGTCACTGTGGTTTAGATGAAGTTGAGTACCTTCCTTGTTAATTGGTTGATTGTTCTTGGGTGCAAGATACTAGGGATTGCACTTTAATAATTTAACGATCTTCAAATTTCTGTTTCCTCTTTGTTCATGGTGCCATATGTATCTTTTAAGTTCCAGCACTAGTTTTAGCATGTATTGATACATCTAGATTCCCCGCCCCTCCACCAAATATAAGTGTTGTGCTCTGAGCTTCCTACAAGGTGTTCAAATAGTTCTGTCTTGTAGATATCAACCTATTACTATTGATACTTCAAGACTCCACTCTCCAGCATAACAAATGTCAATGAACAAGCTATTGGATAGCTACTGGTGTTGTCAATATTGTCAAGCTGGAGGTGAAAGGCTCGTCCTGCACTTTGTCAGTTCCCATAACTAACCTGTGCTTCATTTAGAGCCTTTAAAAGTCCAGCCTCTCAGATTTAGCACTTAGAAAGATAATGAGTATTTCAAGCTCATGTTTAAGAAGGAGCAAGGCAGAGACCTTTTGCTTGTGCTGCTTCAGCTGCATTCAAGAGGACTTAGCACAGATGGATTGTGCATTACAAAATGTAACACATAATTCAAGCTGTCAGCTTAATCAGACTGTTTCCAGGAAGCAACCTGTAAAAGAGAAAGACCCCTTGTTTGCTGACCCCTGATCCATAGCCTGCTGCATCATGTCATCCATTTTGCTTTTCTTTATTTATGTGTCCCTTCCTTCCCCTCCTTTTTATTAATGTATTCCCTTCAAGTGGCACCCTGGAAAGACCACCCAGAGGGAGGAGCACAATGGGGAATGAGCTAGCTGAAATAGAGATTTTGTAAGACTTCAGCGCAATAAAAGCACTGTTGAACTGCCTGTGTGTTCTCGCTGGTTCGATGTATGTTAAGTCTAAACTTGAAAACTTCACTCCCTCACCATCTTCATTTTCCACTGTTCTCAGTCACTGTTGTGGAAGTGCACTGCAGTAGTGTTCAGCAATTTGAGTGAATATTTTACAGCTTCATGTGGGGAATCCACAATATATACTAACGTTGTAGATATTTCAAAAACCTTGATAAGGCTGCTGAATGTTGCACTGGTATGGTTTATAGGCCAGCTGTGTGTTTGCTTTTTAGAGTTCTGCTGTTAAATGCCGGAACAAAGCAAGCAGTCTGAAATAAAAATCTGAATAGCTATTTACTCCTCTGTAAAAGGATTAGCAGTACCCCATTGTTAAAATGCTTAAATCTTAATTTGCATCATTATAGAGATCACTTTACTACTATCCCCCTTAGGTCCCAGTTACATTTTGTACCTGCAGAAGCTACTAACCTTTTCCATTCATATAGGTATAGGATTTTTAAAAACACAATCATTTGTGTCTTGTTAAATTAGAAAGGCCTAAATGCAAAGTTTGAGCTATGCCTTGCAGTTCATTGTGTCATTGTTCAAATTTGCATCTCAGATCTATTCAGTCCCTTCTCTAATCATGATGCGTACATTTTCTTTAAATGATACAAAATAACATTTAAAAGTCTTAGGGTAGTATCCAGTGGTGTCCCAGCACTAGGGACAATGAATTGCATTAGCATAAACCATTGCTTGCCCAATATAACTAGAGCAATGGGAAAACATAGTGATTTGCTGTCAAATTTGGTGACAAATGACTTTTCCCGATAGTGTTAGCTCTGAGACACCATTGGGTATTACCCACTTGTGCTAAAACAGTCTATCAGAAAGGGCTCCTAATTTCTAATAATAAAATCAGGACAATTATTTTTCACCATATTCATGGTTTCTGCAATTCCAGGGTATATAAACCTGAGGTGGGAACGTGAGATCATGGCAGACACAAGGCTGCCACAGAAAGCAGCGACACTCTTGTTTCCTTCTCAGCATGTATGGTGAAATCTTTATACTGTGAATTTCCCAGCTCCGCTTCATTGGTTACTGCTAGTGAAGGAAAACTCGCAATATGATGACGTCACCTTGCGCAGTATCCCTAGATATTACAGGGAAGAGAGGAGACAGGCCTCCTGTTTTCCTACTTCTGCTATAACTTCACATTTGCGGCATGATACAAGTAATATTTGCTGCATAATAGAAGGGGATGCTCTGAGCTTAGAGAAGTTAAAAATTATTTCCATTCAGCATTCTTTACTATAGGTGCTTTTTAGTTTAGTAACAAGAGAGCCGCACCAATCCACAGCAAAACAAACAAACAAAAAGCAAATAAAAATATCTAAAGGAGCTGTAGAAGACTTGCATATGTGTGCATGTTTAGAGAATGGCTGGTTACTTTAAAAACTTCCTGCTATTTTTCAAAGTTACTACCATATGCATTAAGATGGAGCAAGTGCTCTAACTGCTGTTCTTCTTCGTGGTCTCTGTGTATTCACACTTAATGGGGCTCTGCGCCTGCGCAGAGCCTCGATCGGACTTTTAATAGCTGAGAACTTTTGGGCGGGAACTCCTCCCCCACCGTCAGGGCGTATATATGTGGTGTTCCCGCTCACTCCCTCAGTTCCTCTTCGACTGCCGCCGCTTTCGCTTCGTCGGGACTAGAGTTACTTCTTACTCACCTCTGCTGAGATCTTCTTTGCTTCTTTTTTTCTTCTCTTCTCTCTGTGTTTTCTTCTTCATCTTCTGGAGATAATAAGAAAAACAAGAACAGAAATCAGAAGGGTAACGTTATCCATAGCGTTCCCCCGAGCGCATGGCCTCGAAGGCCCCGTTTACAAAGTGCAGCCAGTGTGGCAGTGAATTGCCACCATCCGACGGACACAACCTCTGCCTTCTGTGCCTCGGAGAAACCCACATTGTAGAGTCCTGCAAACATTGTATGTCCTTTTCCAGACAAGCAAGGAAAAACAGGGCAGACAGACTGAAATCTCTTTTGTGGCAAAAGGCCCTCATATCAGTCGACGCCGGGCGTCAATCCAATATGGCATCCATCGACGAAAATACCGCGTCTACCTCAAGAAATCCGCCTATTAGTCTCCCTAACTCTGGGAACTCTACGGCGCAAAATGCGGCTAAAAAACTTGCTAAAAAGGCAAAAAGGCCTAAAGCACCGGCCGAAATTCAGCCGAAGAGGAGGAAGGAAAAGAATAATAATTCTACCCCTCCTAAGACGCCACCGCAGCCGCCTCCCATTGTGGGTTCCCCAATCCGAGTCTTGATACGGTCTCCATTACCTCCTCTGGTGATCGAGCCTATCTCAACAGCATCGGAAGGGGAAATAGTGGAATTACCTCCTCGCAACCGAGAGCTGACCACAGCTACTCGAACCCGAGAATCATCTCCAGACCGACCAGTTCCATCGAATCAAGCAGCCTTTAATGCTTCCCCTCGGAACCGGCATACTCCACCTCGTTCACCCTCACAATCCCGCTCCAGGGATAGGGAACGACAGGCCTACCAACGCTCGGAACATGATCCATATCGTGCTCGCTCCAGGTCACCGCATAGGGACTGGGATCGTTTTTACGAGCATTACCCCCCACCAACACATCATGTGTATGATTACTGGAGGGGATATCCACCTCATCCGAGCCCAAGGTACCAGGACTCGTACTATGAGCCCTCATCGCGTACACCCAGACAGAGGCCTCCCACGCCTCCTCCACCGGTACCACCAAGAGGGATATCATTGACTGCCGCACGGAGGGAACGGAGATCCCCACCACGGGACCGACCGCTCCCACCCCCACCAAACCGGCAACAGCTACCACCGCGAAGTGCTAGGCATATCTCTCCTATATCAGAGGATGACTACCAATCCGATTCATCCTCAACTCAATCACCCGTTCCATCCATGCCATCCCCGGCCGACACGGTACTGACAAAGGGCAGAGTGTCCCCATCGGAGGAACTTGGAGTTTTCTCGGACCAAGTACTTCGGATGGCCCAAAGTCTTGGAGTTGATGCCCAACAACAAATTGAGCAGGTCAAAGATCCTGTGTATGACGCGATCTACACAGCATCGGCGGTACCAGTATCCGTTCCACTCCTTCTGGCTCTCCTCCAGACCATACAACAGACTTGGGATACCCCAGCGACCATTACTTCGGCATCGAGACGCCTCGAATCCATGTACAGAGTGCAAGAGAAGGATGCCGCTTTCCTTTTTTCACACCCGCGCCCAAATTCCATAATAGTGGAATCAGCACAAGGGAAAACTCATAGACAACATAGTGCACCAACCGATAAAGAAGGCCGAAAACTCGATGCCCTCGGAAGGAAATTATATTCCACTTCCGCCCTGGGCCTTCGAGTCTCTAATTATGAAGCGATGATGTCCAGATACCAGCTTTTTCTTTGGGACAAAATCGGATCGTTGTGCGACTACCTCCCTGAAGACCAACGAGAACTGGCTAGAGTTTTTCAGTCGGAGGCGATGAAACTCTCCCATCATCAAATAAACACTGCTCGCCATCAAACAGACTGCCACGCAAAGTCTATGGTTGGAGCCATCGCATTGCGCCGGCATGCGTGGTTGCGTTCAGCAGGTCTCACTCCGGAGAACAGAACCAGGATCGAAGAGTTCCCCTTCGACGGGGAAGGCCTCTTTAATTCTAAAACAGATGACCAACTGGACTCCGTACAGAAGGCATGAACCACGGCGAAAAAGATAGGAATTGGCCAATCACCTGCACAGCCAACCACTAGACCGCGCAAGTGGTACAGATAACAAAATCCCTACTATAATAGGCAGTTCACGGATCGCACCCCACGGTACCAACCTCAACAACAACGTAAACAGTACCAAGCTCCCAAACTGCGCCCGACCCGGGGTCGCACTGATCCACCACAGCGACGTCATCTTTGACGCTCATTCCGTTGCGCCCGTAATATTTGGCAACAGGTTAGCCCAGTTTCGTCACACTTGGGGCTCCATCACTACAGACATATGGGTATTGGACATTATCTCAAACGGATACCGTCTAAAATTCAACACCCTGCCACCACTCGGAATCGTAAAGATCACCCCTTCGACACAGGTTCTCCGGTCGGAAACATCCACTCTCCTCCAAAAAGGAGCCATACAACGAGTGACCACCAACCCCTTTTCGGGCGGTTTCTTCTCCCGATATTTCACCGTCCCCAAAAACGATGGAGGACTCTGCCCCATCTTGGACCTCCGCCCCCTAAACAGTTTCATTTCAACCGAAAAATTCAGAATGAACTCACTGGGAACAATCCTACCCCTGCTGAGACAAGGGGTATGGTTCGCATCCATCGATCTCCAGGACGCGTATTTTCATATTCAAATACACCCCAACCACCAGAAATACCTCCGTTTTGCAATCTGGTCACAAGCCTTCCAATTAAAAGTCCTTCCATTCGGCCTCTCCTCTGCCCCCAGAGTCTTCACGAAGTGCATGGGTCCCGTATGTGCATTCCTCAGGACTCAGGGCCTCGAAATTTACCCATATCTGGGCGATTGGTTAATCGTATCGACCAAAAAGGACAAACTCCAATCCGACCTCGAATACACCCTCCACCTCCTGGACGACCTCGGCTTCTGTGTCAATTCCGAGAAATCCAACCTACAACCTTGCCAAACTATACAGTTCATCGGAGCGCAACTAAACTCTCAGAAAGGAAGAGCCTATCTTCCCAGAGACAGAGCCACCAAACTCCTATCTCTCGCTTCTACAGTTTTTTACAGCAGACGCACAACTGCTCACACCATTCAGAGACTACTGGGCCACATGGCCGCAACCTTAGCCGTGGTGGAATGGGGACGTCTCAAAATGAGACCCATACAACTCTGGCTACAAGAAGTCTTCGATTTCGAGTCCGACGGCCGTCAGATCCACCTACCCATCCCAGATACCGTAGCCCGATCCCTACTCTGGTGGAGGGACATGTCAAATCTAAGTCGTGGAGTTCCATTCCTGACTCCTCCTCACACGAAGACCATCACAACAGACGCTTCCCTTACCGGATGGGGAGCACATTGCGGCCCCCTCCAAGCCCAGGGTCACTGGTCTTCGGTAGAGGCACAGTTCCATATCAACAGGCTAGAACTCCTGGCCGTTTGGAAAGCAATGATCGCATTCGAGCCAATCATAACGAACCAGTACATACAAATTCTGACAGACAACACATCCGTGCTATGGCACCTGAACAAACAAGGTGGCACCCATTCGCCACCCCTCGTCAATCTCACCATCGACATATTGACATGGACTATGTCCAAAAACATACGGCTCAACGCAGTCCATATCGCGGGTGTTTCCAACACCCTAAGCCGTACGCCGAAAACATCCTATGAATGGGAACTAGCAACCGAAGTTCGCCATTCTATATTTCTGGAGTGGGAACAACCCACCATAGACCTGTTTGCTTCCCCACAGAATGCAGCATGCAACAAGTTTTGCTCCAGAGTGTGGCACCGTGCCTCCCTAGGGGACGCGTTCTCACTCCACTGGTCCGGGACATTATTTTACATCTTCCCGCCTTTTCCCCTCCTCACGAGGGTCATAGCAAAAATAGCCAAGGACAACACAAATGCCATTGTCATCGCGCCGTGGTGGCCACGCCAGACCTGGTTCTACACACTCCTCCATCTAGCGCAACGGCACTATATCAACCTTCCGTTGCGACACGACCTCATATCCCACACCCAGAACAGGGTTCACCACCCAGACCTCAAAACCCTGAGACTCACGGCATGGAGGATACACCAAGAACCTCGATACCTACCCGAGTTCAAAGAATCCTAGACGCCTTTAAAAGATCTGCGACAAGACGCTCATATGCCGCCAAATGGGAGGCTTTCCAACGTTTCGCATCCGATAGTTCACTAGATCCTCTCCAGTGCTCAATAACGGATATACTTCAATTTCTGACTAACCTCTTCGACTCCGGCCTGAAACCAGCATCGATCAAGGTATACCTAGCAGCCATATCGAACACCCGCTCCGCTGTCGATGGCTACACACTGTTTCGCCACCCTTTGGTGCGATCCTTCCTAAGAGGTCTAAATAACCTCTCACCCCCGCTCAGAGATCAAGCACCAGCATGGGACCTACCACTGGTTCTAAAAATACTTACCACTCATCCATTCGAATTCATGGCATCTTGCACTCTCCAACATTTATCTTGGAAAGTCGCATTCTTAGTGGCCATAACCTCAGCCAGAAGGGTTAGCGAACTTTCAGCCCTAAGGATTGACCCTCCTTACCTGACATTCCACAAGGAATCGGTGTCCTTGCGCCCGGACGTTTCCTTCCTTCCGAAAGTCGCATCGGATTTCCACGTGAATGAGGCCATCTCCCTTCCAATCTTCTTCCCGAATCCGTCTTCTGACCTAGAAAAACAATTACATTCATTAGACGTTCGCAGAGCCTTGGCGTTCTACAAGGCTAGAACCCAGCCTTTCAGATCCTCGCAAAAACTGTTCATCTGCTATGGCGAACCTAAGAAGGGCACACCTGTCTCTAAACAACGTCTTGCTGCCTGGATTCGACAAACAATCCAATTAGCATACAAAATTGCAAAGAGGGACCTTCCACCTACAGTGAAGGCACATTCTACACGCGGTATAGCAACCTCTACCGCCTTTGCCAGAGGAATTCCCCTTAGTGACCTCTGTAAAGCAGCTACTTGGTCTTCGCATTCCACATTCATCAGACACTATAAGATGGATGTACAAGCAAGATCTACGGCTCGCTTTGGAAAAGCTGTGCTCTCATCAATTCTACTGTGAGACACCGACCCTCCGCCGGTAAGTCAGCTTGCTAATCGCCCCATTAAGTGTGATGCACAGAGACCACGAAGAAGAAATTCAGGTTGCTTACCTGTAACTGTAGTTCTTCGAGTGGTCATCTGTGCATTCACACTACCCTCCCACCATCCCCACTTCGGTGTCTATACACTCCATACCGATGTTGGTTTCTCCCGAATCCAGAGATCGTCGTCGGTCTCGAGGAACTGAGGGAGTGGGCGGGAACACCACATATATACGCCCTGATGGTGGGGGAGGAGTTCCCGCCCAAAAGTTCTCAGCTATTAAAAGTCCAATCGAGGCTCCGCGCAGGCGCAGAGCCTCATTAAGTGTGAATGCACAGATGACCACTCGAAGAACTACAGTTACAGGTAAGCAACCTGAATTTTTATACAGTGCTCTTAGTACTATGGACACACGCTGTGTTGTTGTTAAAAACATATTCACATTGCTTTCATGGGGGTTTCTAAAATCTATTTTTTATGGAATGTACTTGATGAGACAGAGGCAGTCACATGTTTGTTTACAGGTGTACCCTACTCATGTATAAAAGGAGAGGAGGTTGAGTCTACTTCATACTCAAAGGGTGGCAACTTCAGGAGGTCCAGGGGGCATTTTTGACCCCTCCCATGGCTTGCATTCCTCCCCACACTAGTGCCAAAAACATGGGGGGAAATCAAAATGACATCTGAAGCTGGTATAGAGTGCCAAAATATTCAAAATTCGATTGTTTGCCATTTCATTTCCAATTCCACCTACCCTCCCAGTTTTGTTGAGATGCTCCTGAATTTGGAGGGGATTGCAGAGGGGCCACCAGTTGGCAACCCCTGTTTTACACCGAAGGGGAGTGATCCAGCACTGGGAATGGGGGGGGGGGATTCAGCTAATTAAGAACTAGATCTTACCCCCTCTTTTATACGGGAATAGGGCACACATTTGAATAAGCAAATGTGACACCATCATAGAATCATAGAATAGCAGAGTTGGAAGGGGGCTGTTTGTGTGCCCACTTTATTTTTTGATATGAATATTTTTAATAGGTTATAAGTTGCATTTGTTCTTGTTTCTGCAGAAAATGTTTATCATTTGAAGGATTCTCTCATCTCCTGACATTCATAGAAGAAGGGGTAGCTAGAGCAGCTCCTGAATGCCTGGCATTATACCAGAGAAAAGCTGTGAATGCAGCAGAACTGGAGACCCTTACAAGGTTTAATGGTTTATTTTCAACTAACTGGGAGAATGAGTTAATATGTTGTCTATTTAGTGTACTGGCTTTAGTGATTGTCTTACTAAAAAAAAATGTGTTAATGCTTCTGGGCCTGATGAAGGAGCTGGCAGGGCTGTTCCTGCACATGGGACATACCCAACTCTTTCCCCCATTCTCCCTGTTTCTACTAGCCAGTACAGGGGTCCTTGTTCCTTTCCTATGGCTGGCTCAGTCAATAGCAAAAAATATCATCCTTTGATGTTAGTAGAAGTTGAAGCTACATTTTGAAAACACTGTTCCCTTAAATGTTTTTCTTAGCCATCAACTGTATTTGGGACATATTTATTTCCTGATTTATGTAGCTTCTGGCCTGAGGAGGAAATTGCATGGAGGCCTGCTACACCAGCAAGGAAGCTTCTTGAATAGTTCATAGCAGAATAGGTGGTACTCTCTGACCCCTATAAAGTCTGCTGGAGTAAGACCTTGTCTTGTTATCTATGCATTCCCTTCACTTTCAGTGTGAGTTTCCCTGCCCTCCATTCACACGACTTTGCCACTGAGCAAAGTGAGGTGGGCGACTTGGGCACCAAACTGGCCAGTGTCAGAGACATTCCTCCTAAGACTCGCAAACATGGCTAGGACCAGGCTGCACAAGTAATTCTTCAAGGGAAAATCAGGGTGGGAAAAAAGACATTTAAAGAAGCCTGTCTGATGAGCTGAGACTCAGAAGGGTCATGTATAGGGAAAGGAAGGAGGAACATATTACTAAGAAAGACTACAATGGAGTTGCCCAAACCTTTAAGGACGGTCTCAGAAAGGTGAAGACCCAAAATTAGCTGAGGCTGGCAATGGATGCTAAAAACAACAAAAAAGACTTCTTTGGCAATGTTAGGACTGAGAGCAAGAAGATCAAGGGAAAGGTAAGTCCACTGTTTAGGGAAGATGATGAATTGTTAACAAGAGACAGAGAGAATATGGATCTACTCAACTTCTATTTGCCTTGGTCTTCTCCCACAAGCAGAATGTTATTCAATGTGGGACAAGTAGAACAAATGATATACAGAGGGATTTGCAGCACAGAATAAGTAAGACATTGTTAGAGAGCACACGGCTACTTTAAATGTCTTCAGGTCTCAAGCGCCAGATGAAATACATTTTCAGGTGCTGAAGGAGCTTGTGGACATTATTTGCTGTCTGTAATCTTTCAGAAATCCTGGAGAACACATGAGGTGCTTGAAGACTGGACACATGTCAAATGTTGACAGTCTTTAAAAAGGGGGGAAAGGTAGATTCAGGAAGCTACAGACCAGTCAGCCTGATGTCAATACTGGGCAAAGTTCTCACAAAGTGGTCAGTCTGTAAGCATCTAGAAAATATTGCACTGTTTACTAGAAGTCAGCATGGGTTTGTTAGGAAGAGGTTATGCCAGACCAACCTTACCTCCTATATATATATATATATATATATATATATATATATATATATTCTTAATTTAGTAAATCATGGGAATGCAGGTATATCTTGATTTCAGAAAAGCAGTTGATAAAGTTTCCCATGATATCCTTGTTGACTAGATGGTAAAATTAGAGTTGGACAATCCTGTAGTTAGGTGGATCCACAGCTGGTTGAGCAACCATACTCAACAAGTGTTAGTTAATGACTCAGCATCCTCCTGGTGTGAGGTCTTGAGTGGAGTGCCACAGCGATCTGTTCTAGACCCTGTGCTATTCAACTTTTTTTTATAAATAACTTGGATGAAGGTGTAGAGGAATGGCTGAAAGAAATGGGTATGTTTAGCCTGGAGGAGGAAGATTTTGACGAGACATAATAGCAGTCTTCAAATATCTGAAAGGCTGTTATGCAGGAGATGGAGGGGACTTGTTGTTCCAGAGGGCAGGACTAGAACCAATGGGTCCAAATTGCAGGGAAGCAGTTTAATTATTAGGATAAATTTCCTAATAGTGAAAGCTGTTCAACAGTAGAACAGATTGCCTCAGGAGGTGGTCGGTTCTCCTTCACTTGAGTTACTGAAGCAGAAGCTAGATGGCTATCTTATCAGGGATGCTGTAGCTCAGTGACCTTCACTGCAAGGTCGAGGGACAGCAGTGTCTCCTCCTTTCTCTTTCTTTTTGCAGTAGCTGCTCACTGCCAGCAGGGGCTCTCAAGCTTTGCCTCGTTGTTTGCTTTAATGGTGGGCCAACTACTGTGATCTGGGCTACCAAAGAAGGCTTTGGGGATGAGGAGCCATGAGTCCTGCCATTCATCTATAAGGTGGCTGAGCGGCAGGAGAGGAAAATGCAAGAGCAATCTGCCAATTAGCTGTTCGTGGAGAGGCAAAGAGCAATATGATCGACTAGCTGCAATGGTGCACTGTGCAGGCACAGAGGTGGAAAGAAAATTAAATGTTCAGGTGAGAGAGAGAGAGAGAGAGGGGAACTGTACTAGGATTTTTTTTTTTTTGCAGCACTGAGTAGAGCACTCTCAGTGATGAGAAACATATCCATCTTGATCCAAGGACCAACTGGGAATGTTGGAATTTTCCTAGGAGAGGAGAGAGGGCCCTTGGCCCAGAAAAGGTCCCCTTGTGGTGACTGGAGCCAAAGTGTTCCCTGCATGAAAAATAGTGAAGAACACTGATGTAATGGTGCCCTGAAGTGCAGAGCCTACATTGAGCAGAGCACTGGAGTAGATATGGAGACCCTTCCAACTCTGTGGTTCTGTGATTTAAATCAAGGCAAGGAAAAAAGGCATTTTTTCATGTAATTCCTGGTGTAGATCTGACTGCTAAGCCATATTAATTTACAACTATTCAGTTGTTTTATTTTTACAAGCACAGTTTGTATTTCTTTGTGTCTTTGCATATATTGTGTATGCTTTCCTTTGTGACATGCCTGTATTTGGGTGGAGAGTGGATATGATCAGATTGGTTCTTCATTTGGATAGAAAAGATTCTGTATCTCATTGTATCTGGTAGAGGTGTTGATTCCATTTCGAGATTATCTGTATGACTAACATGCTTATGTTAAGATTATTTTATTTATTTATTTATTTATTTATTTATTTATTAAATTTATATAGCTCCCCATAGCTGAAGTTCTCTGGGCGGTTTACAAAAGTTAAAAACAGTGGACATTAAAAAAAGTATACAAAATTTAAAACCATTAAAAATATATAAAAACAACAGTATAAAACTGTATCCATTTTAAACAACAACAGTTCTTTAATCCATGTTAACCCAAGTTTTTTTGTGTTTTGGCTTGGCTTAAATCACCCATTTTTATCTACTGTGTAAATATTGCAATTTTAACAAATTCCTCAACCTTGCTTGGCCCCGTTCCACCACGAAGCATGGAACAACAGCAGTCCTGCCCAGCCTATATCTCTGCAGATGTAACTTTAGACAGAGAAGCCAAAAGCCGAGAACTTTAAAGAAGCAAGTGCTGGTAGTTAAGCCAGACAGCCATTTTCATGAGGTGAAAAACTAAAATGAATGTTCATATTTGACTGAATTTCCTCCCAATGCATATGAGTATGACAGACCCATTAATTCGTTTTTATGAGACTGCAAGTGTAGTTTAATGCTTGTTTATGATAAGACTTAATTGTAATTATGTTATTTTAAGTGAAACAGAAATTTAATCATTTATTGTGTTTTTAATTGGGGAAATCCATTTAAAAAAAATTCTCACTGGGGGAAATGTATCTCTCCCCCCCCCCCCGCCGCCAAAAAGGTGGAAGGGGAATAGAACGCATGCATAAATCTGTAGAATATACCATGTCTTTATAGCAGTTGTTCATTTCTAGACCTACCTTAGTTCTTTGGGTTTTGGTGATCTTTATCTTTGTTTTTATGGGACAAGGAGGCAGGTGACAAAGTAATATGGATTATTTCTGACCTGAAATAAGTTCCATTTAATGACAATTTTGCACATGTTCAAGGGTACAATGTATCCCCATTTGGTGGGGGTTAGGGAAGTGTCAAAATGTCTCTTCCCCCCTCACCACCCCCAGCGGGTGGTGAAATCAAGAGCATGGGGGAGGGACAGCTTTGGTCTTTTCGTGTTCTGAACCACCAAACACCTCGTTGGTGGCTTTTCTTCTCGATAGATTTAATATGTAAAGAAACGTACTTTAAAATACTGGTGGGGTGGGAGTATTGCCATTTGGGGAAGGTTTACAACATGGAAGTGGCAGGTGGAAAACACCCCTTCCTCTTTGTTCCAGAATGCCTTTTCTTTATGTCGATACACTGTGCCTCACGTAGCAAAATACCTTGGGTGGGCCGTGTCAATCCAACAAGACCTGTGCCCAAGTCGCAAACTATAAGTTAATGAAAATGCATGTAATGCCAGCCCAGTTTAGATATGGAAAAGCTAATTCCTATAGGCTCAACTCTCCACTTGCCATAGTTTGTGCCTGATTTTGTAACTACTTTTCCATAACAATAAATTAATCAATCATACTGCAGCAGTCTACTGGTAGGATCCCTTTCTTTCACAATGTGGCACAAATAGTTTGGTTGCTTCTGAGTCATACGTTCCTCATGAATGTGTTGAAATGCAAAGACTTCTATATTTGGCAGTAGAACTTAAGCATTCTTGATCAAGGTTTAGCTCAGTGCCACAGTGGTTATACCTGTCAGGTGGTCCCATTGCTTAGACTCCAGCCCAGGCCTCTGCAAGCAGTGTTTGTCCCATTCCAGGCAGAAATCAATGGAATAATTGTATGTATAACTTATTCTTGGAAAAAAATACAGTGGACTTGGATGTGGCAGGCTCATGTCTTAATTTCCCTTCGGTCACCAGTTCAAGACCCTCTGTGAACTCAAACCTTGAAGCAGAAGTGAGAAACATGTTGTTGACCTTGAAATAGTTATTTCCAATTGTCCCATCATATTCTTCCCCAAAGACATTTTCATCGGGGTGCAACTCTACCCAAATAAATATCATGACTGTAATTGTGATGGTCTCAGAAGGGGAAACAGCTTTCAGGTGTGTTGGGGATCGGGGAAATAAACTTTCTTGAACCTAAGAGTAGCACAACTGAAGAGTCAGGTGCAGATATTTGATTTCTTCGAACTCTGTTCATTAAAATTTATATTCAATCCATATCCTGGGAGAATTATTATTATAACTGCTTATAATGGTCTTAAGTAAACATTGCATTAAGAACCTGTTTTTGTTTTACAGCCTCTGTAATGAAACTGGCATCGTAGAGCGAGAAGACCTTGAGGTATGTGAAGCACTCGTCCTTCATCAGCTTCAGAAATTATTGCAAAATACAATGAATGGATGCCTTTTACCAGAGAAAACGTTTAATGATAGAAGTGAGATGCTGGATGAAAAACAAGTCAGGTATAACCATTGTTAAGACTTGCACAATTAACATTCTTATAGGTCATGTATACGACTAATATTGAAATCAAGGAATTTCAAGAGGGGGAACTGTATGCGTTTGAAATATCAGGTGCACGATTAACTATTCAAAATATCATTTAAAGAATCTTTTACAGCACAATTTTATACATGCCTACTCTGACATTTGTCCCATTGTGTTCAACAGGGATTTCTCCTAATTAAGTGTGTATAGGATTGCAGCCTTGAACAAACATGTTATGTTCCTTTATGAAAAGCATACACCATGGCTGTAGGGGGTTCAGGGAACAAAGCTCTCCTTTGCACCAATCAGCCCAAAGGGAGAGGATAACTCTGGGTTAAATCTAATGTTGCACAAACAGACTTCTGCTCACACAGCAGCATTTCCCCCTTTCCTCCCCCACCCCCCGGTATTCACTCATATCTGCTGCAAGGGGTCCCCTAGCCCTCGAGTAGATTTACGAAGCATGTGGGTGGGTGCAGGTAGGAGGGGAAATCCGTTCTGCTAGATACGATCCTCTGAATCCCCAGACCAGTACTGCCCAGGAGAGCAGGGCTTTTCTTAAGTTGCTTGCTCTTTTGGATTCTTGTTTGCAGTGCTTTTTATTTTTGATGTTTTATCTTAAAAAAACAACAGCCACTATTTCCGTAGTTCCTTCAGGTTGCAGAGGCATTAGTTCATTTTAAGGTTTAAAATACTGTGCTGTTTAAGTTCTATTTGGGCATTTTTCTTCTTGTGAATCATATGGTGGAGTGGGCTGGGGACGCACCAACACATCCCCACTGGCTCCAGCCCTAACCATCCACACATGCGGTGGGGAGGGAGGGGCATATGTAGCAGGGAAGCTGCTCTGTGCATAGCTCCAGCTGTGATTCAGAAGCATGATTGCACCGGGCTCTTCAGGTGCTGGGACTGAAGGGATGTGGCCTGACTGCTCTCAGCATCTGTGTGGGTGGGGAGTTTCATTCTGTTTCCTGACTCCTAGCTGATATGAGCACAGGAAGCTGCCCCAGCTGGTCTGGAAGATACACAAGGAAGCAAGCTCCCAGATAGAGAGCAAACAGGAATTTGTCAGTGAAGTTCAGCAAGGGAGGTCCCTAACAAACAAAAGAATGTTTTCTTGTGATACACACTCATGTACTAGGGGACTCTGTTGTTAACTTTCAGGGAGGATAGGACAAAGTGCAGGCTATTCCAATACAATCTCAATGGCAGAAACAACAAGGGAATAGAGATTATTATGGAGGGAAAGAATTCTCCAGTGGGGATGCCCTGCAGGGTGTCTGTAATACTTGTTTTCTTGCCTGAGATCAACATGGCATACATGTGCATCAAGTGCAACCTGGTTGCACTGTTGGAAGAAAAATTGAGAATACTTGAGCAGTGAGTGTCCACCCTCCAAGGAATAAGAGAAGACAAAGAGTTCTTAGACAGAATGGTGGAATTGCAACAACAAAGAGGAGCACAGGCAGTGGAAGTGCAACAGCAAGCTGAAACAGAAGCGGAGAAAGCTGAGGTAAGGAAAACCCAAGTAGAAGAAATTTCCTGGAAAAGGGTGACAGGAGCAGAAGAATAGAAGACACGCCGCACCAGTGGAACCAGTAGAGCTATAGAACCGCTTTCAGGTACTGGAGGATGAGACTGGAGGACAGCCTGCAGAGGAAGAATTACAGGGGACCCTGAACAACAGTGAGCAAGGGGCAGAAGGCCAGTTGAGCAGAGACAATGATACCAAGGCCTACAACAACAACAAGAGAAAACTAGTCATTGTGGGAGACTCCCTGCTGCATAGGATTGAAACCCAAGTGTGTTGCAAAGATCTATGAACTTGCCAGGTATGCTGTCTCCCTGGAGGATGGATTAGAGATGTGGCTGAAGGGTTGTTAATGCTCCTAAAGCCCACTAATATGTATCCCTTTCTTCTCATCCATGTGGGAGTTACGAAGAAATCATGTTAGACTTTGAAGCTTTGGGAAGGAAACTCAAGAATTTTGGGGCCCAGATAGTTTTCTCATCCATCCTTATAGTACTTAGGAGAGGACTAGAAAGGGAAAGAAAAATGCTCTGGGTGAATGACTGGCTACAAAGGTGGTGCCGATATGAGAGATTTGGATTCTGGGTCTGCGGGCTTCGCTTTTTGGAAGATGGACTGCTGGCAAGGGACGGCTTGCACCTCACAAGGACTGGGAAGCATGTGTTTGGCCACAGCATGAAGAACTTCATCAGGAGGGCTTTAAACGGAATCCTACAGGGGGGGGAGACAAACTTGGAGGCAACAATGAACGAAGACTTATGCACCATAACAGAGAGAACAGCTCTAATAGCACCCAATTCTTCACAGTAATGTAGGAACATGGTCTTTGATGTCTATATACTAATGCCCAGAGCATGGGAAACAAACAGAACGAACTTGAACTCTTAATACATGAAGGCAAATACGACTTGATAGGTATAGCTGAAACTTGGTGGGATGACTCCCATGACTGGAATACAAAAATTGAAGGGTATGATTTGTTCAAAAAGAACAGAAGAAATAGAAAGGGAAGTAGAGCCGCAATGAATGTTAGAAATATTTATCCCTGCACAGAAATACAGGAGGATGAGCCTGGTAGTCCCATCGAGAGCATCTGGATTAAAATAAATGGGGCAAGGAATAAAAGGAACATGATAGTTGGAGTCTACTACCGACCACCCAATCAAGGTGAAGATGAGGGTGAAACTTTTGAAAAGCAAATTGCCAATGTTTCGATGTAGTAGGAATGGGGGACTTCAATTACCCCGATATCTGTTGGAGACAAATTCTGCCAAACGTGGACCCTCCAAGTAATTCCTGACATATGTGGCTGATAACTTTCTCCTACAAAAAGTAGAGGAAGGAACTAGAGGATTGGCTATCCTTGATTTGCTTCTGACCAATTAAGATGACTTAGTGGATAAAGTGGCAGTTATGGGAACCCTGGGGAAGAGTGACCATGTCATACTTGAGTTCTTGATTTTAAAGGAAGCAAAAGCAGCATGTAGCCATATGTGTACTCTGGATTTTAGGAAAGCCGATTTTAATAAACTCAAAATAATGATAAGTGAGGTCCCATGGCAAGTGACCCTGATGAGAAAAGGAGTTCAAGTTGGGTGGGAGTTTATAAAAAGGAAATTTTAAAGGCACAGTTACAGATAATTCCAGAAGAAAAAAAGAAGCCAATGGGGCTCCAGAAAAAGCTTAGAGATGATCTGAAAACAAAACAAAAAAAAAGGATGCATGTAGGAAGTGGAAGGAAGCCAGGCTACAAAAGAAGAGTACAGACAGGTAGTACAGAAGTGTAGGAATGGTGTAAGGAAGGATAAAGCTGAGAATGAGCTGTGGTTAGTGAGGGATGCTAAAAGCAATAACAATAAAACTCTCTTCAGGTATGTGCATAGTAAAAGACAGAGGAAAGAAATGGCAGTTCAACTACTTAATGAGGATGACAAAGAAAAGACAGAAGAACCCAAGTCTCAGTCTTCTCCCAAAACAGGGTCCATGACCCCTCCCCCCTGGGGCAAATGAGAAGTACAAGCTGAAGCCATTTTTAGGGCTATACCCCTCACATAGTGATGTACAAAGAGGAATTTTACAAGATATAATTAGGCATATCAAATAGGTGCACGTCATTAAGAGGAAAACCTTTGTGAATCCCACAAGCTATTAATTTCTTAAAGGAAGACTGCAGCGAATAGATAAATTTTCACGGCCTTCATAAAAGCCTGTATTAAAGGGGCGGAGTGTACATCAACTAGAAGAGAGGTGCCACTAAGGCCCTGTCTCTTGTGCTTGCCAACCTAACTGGTTTTATCAGCAGGCACATGAGCAGGGCCTTAGAGCTTTAAAAGTTAGCATCAACTCTAAATTGAGCCCAGTAACATACTGGTAGCCAATGGTATTGCATATTCCTATTTTCTGAACCTCATTGGAATCTGGGGGATCAAATTTTGCACCACCTAAAGTTTCCGAATCATCTTCAAAGACAGCCTTGTCAAAGACATGTTGTTGTATCCTGCCCCTTCTCCAAGGAGCTCAGAAGTGCATACACAGAAATTAACCCATTTTATCCTTGTAGGAATAGTGTAAGGTTACTTAGCTTGTCAGTCGCATGGATGAGTGGAGATTTGGATTCCAATCTTCCTGGTCCTAGAGCAGCATTTTATCTTCTATGCTATACTGGCTCTAACACTATTATTTAGATACTAATTATGCAGATGTTAAAAGTTGCTTGGGCTAAGTTGAAATTCATGTTATTCCAATTTATTTCTGGGTGCTATTTGAGCAAATATGAATTTCAGTAAGAGGTTAATGACTTTTTTTTTTTAAAAAAAAGGAAAACTTATGTTACAAAAGTTGAATAACAATGGATAGTTATATATCTTTTTTGATGTGTGCTGTTTGGTTTACCAAATTTACATTTATCTTTCCTTAGGCCTGAACTGACATCTTATTTCACAATGACATGGGAACGTTTAAGCAAGCATGTCTTATTCTTGCAAAGGCACCATGTTTTACTTGAACAAGAAGTGAAAGACATGTTTAGTACCTTACTGATTTTGGAGAGTCCTGAACGAGGTGGCCTGGTCAGTACTTGTTTCATTGGCTGCTGATATAATTTGTTTCATTGTTGCCTGTGACATCTGGAGACAGGTCTTGGAATTAAAAAATGTCTTACACGTTTTTTGTGGTTGCAAATATTGCTTCTATTATAGGTTTGCTGAAAAACAAAGGTGGCTTAGGCATTTAGCAGACAATAGTTTCTTGGACTATGAATGTATTCAACACAAAGGCAGAATATATATCATATTCCTGAGGTTGCCATGCTGATCAGAGATGAGTAAATCTAGGCTTTTGTCTGTCTTAAAGGAAGATCTTATTCAGGTTTACTCAGGAGTAAGTCTCATTGCGTTTAACAGGGTTACAGCTGTAGTAATATGCATCTCTTATATTGGTGATGGTCAACTTATGTATTTTCTCAGAAGCTACTCCATGCAACACATTCTGGTCTAGGGACTAGGATTTATTTATTTATTTTCGTTTAAGAAATTTCTTGCCTGCTTTTCATTATAAAATAATCCCAAGGTGGGGTACAAATAATAAAACACCTTAAAATAATATATTGTTGACAAAAACATAATCTAACGGGAGATCAGGAACAGATAAATAACTGTACACAATACAGCAAAAGAAAAGTGAGGGGAAAAAACACTTTTTCTCATTGACCTCATTTAGCAGAAAATATGAGGTCATTGAAGAGGGGAAGGGAGTTGAGGATCTTATGTGCTTTCTGAAAGATACCTTCAAGAGGAAGCTTGATGACAGTGGTATTTTGTTTTTCCAGAATGCCCATGAAACAGCAAAACAATAAAATGTATATGAGATACACAAACTGGTTAGTAGGTTTAAAAATGTATATAGGCAAAAGCCAAGGTAGCTGAAGCTGATTTTTTAAAAGCAGTTTATCAATGTAACTTACTTTATATTTACTATTATAATACTATTAAATATTCTGGCAGCATAGCAGTTAAAGCTTTTCTTGTCTAATAAGAAGACCAAAAAAAGGAAAAGGTATGTACTTGTTTTTATTATAATACTGGTTTATTTCTATAGGCTACACCATTATTGAAAGAGAGCCTTTCAGAAGAATATGAAGACAGGCTATTTGCTTGTAGCGATAAAACCTCTTATAAATCGCAGTCAAACAATAGCAAAAAAAAGCAAGGTAAATATGCACAATGGTTTGGCAGCAATGGTGAAAGAGAACAAAGTACTATTCTTAAAAGACTCATTCTTAGTCTCTTGCAATATTCAGTATCTCTGGAAGTGTTGCTGCTCTGTTCATATCAATTATATAAATGTAGAATTTTACGTGTAGAGCACTTTGTGCTTTTGAAATGAATGGGGCAGTTTCTGTTTCTTCAAAGCTCCGCATAAGCAGTGGAGCCCATGTATGATGTAGTGGAGCTCCAACCCTGTGGAATGAAAATATATTTGTATTTGAAGTTATATTAGAATAAGATGCTCTTCTCTGCGGCTTAACCGTAGCAATTAATTATTTCAGTGTTTTTGAACAATTCTCATTCAGATGTAAATAAGAAATGGAATGATGAGTTATCCCATTAAAATATATTATGGAAAGAAAATGTTTGTATATTGTAAAATATACTACTCTGCAGAAGCGCTGAAGAATGTATACGTTAGGGACTTGTTTGTACCTTGTTAGTGCAGAGAAAGCATAGATATTTTCCTGTTTCTTAGAAGTAAGAAGCTCCATACTGAGAAAAGCATATGTTGATTTTCAAAATTTATTTTGGGGGGAAAATAGTTTTGTTAGATGAATTTATTTTGCTAGAGGAAGTAATTTGATTTAGGAGCGGGAGATCAGACTTTCTCAGTGTGTCTTTGCATCAAAGGCCAAAAAAGGCAAGCAATTAGGATACATACTCCTTTACATGGCAAACCAAACGTGTTTAGATTGATTTTCTAGATTCTTATCAAAAGAGAGATATGATATTTTGAACTAATTTTTGGGTTTAGTTGTTTTTATGCATATTAAATATTGCTTTTGGATTAATGCAATAATGGTGTGGTTATTGCTGGTGAAGTTATCACTGTTTTTTAAAAATGAAAAAGTCTCCAGACCCAAACTATTCAAGGTATTTGGCCAGTTTACTGTTTTCTTTCGCAGCTGCAGAGATAGTAGCAGCATATTTGACTAAAGTTCACAGTAGGGTCCTTTTGTAAAGAACTGTAATGGACAGTTTAGATCAATAAACAAGAGATAACAAAAATGAAAAATTAAAGGGAATGGGGCTTAAAAAGAAAACAAACTGGTCTGATCACTGTGACTTTGAAATGTGCTTCATTATTGTGTGTATTCACATATAGAAGTCACAAGCTGGTGTGAAGATGAGAGCAAGGAAGAAAGCCTGGTGGAAAAGATTCCTATTACAGGTAAAAGTAATGGCTGTATAATAGCCTCAAATGCAGGGTTTGACTTTATTATATAATCAAAACATTGCATTTCAGCAGCTTGTGAATCCCCCTAATAGTGAGTAAATTCAGCTACTACATACTGAGCACAGAGATTAAACGCAAGATCATAAAGTCCACGCTTATGTTAACATAAACCAAGAAGGAAAATAACAGTGCCTATTTTAATTCCTTGTAATCATGTTATACATTTTAAACCTTGTGAATATCCTCTGTCATTTTAGCCTTTCAGGTCTTGGTATCGGTGTTACAAAGGTCAGTCTCCATGGGGAAGAATCAGTAATTATATGGCAAACTACAGATGTTTCTGATTTGACTCTTTTCTTTTCTGTAGTAATTGAATGTGTATCATTAGAATAAGAGCAGGAGAAAAATATAGCAGACAAGAAGCTGGGTTTGTGCCTCAGTTACAAAGGCTCTCTGATAATTTAAAAATATTTTGCAATAAGGTTTCATCAAGACCTGTTAAGATCTTTCTTTCTGGAAGCTATATTATGTTTGTTTAGAAAGAATATCAAAGATAGCGTGGCAGTTTGGTTTGAGGATATTGTACACATTAGCATCCTTGACAGATGCCCATTTGTAGTAACTAAATGTAGTAGAGACTTTCTTTTATACAGAAGAAAAACCTTAATTGCATATATAAATACTGGAATATCTGTGTGCAAACAATTAGCAAAGAAGTGTTGAGGATTATTCTTTAAATAGCTATTTTGGCTTTTTTATGTGAAAAGTGCTTAAATTGATATATATCTGTATGTGTGCATGGGTTTACTCTTTTGTGAAACAAAATGCACGGATAGCCCTGTTGCTTATAAGAAAAAACTCCACAATCCATTTTAGGGCAATATCATTATTAGGCCACCTCAAGGTCACAAAAACATGCAAGCTGTTGTGATCTTGAGAGATCTCTTCCCCAGGCAAGATTACAAAAACTAGGTGTTGTGGGGACATGTGGGGTAGAGGAGAAAAACTAAAGGCTGACTTGATGTTAAAGTCTTGAAGTCTGCACAGTCAAAGTCTTAAGATGAAATGCGGGAGGAGGCTGCAAACATTTGAATTAGGCTCTACCAGGTGATGTGAAAGTTGTTCATATAGTTTTATCATTGGCTTTCAATATTTTCTCACCAAGAGTAAAAAAAAGCAACAACATAAAGGTGTATAGTCCTCAGAGGTCAACATCAATTGCAAGGTTTAGGCATTGTTTCTCTTTCAAAACCTGATTCCTTGTGTAAATCTTGAGAGAGTTGCAACATATTTAAATGTTCTCACTAATATATTGCATTATTTTAGAAGAGAGCCATACAGAATCTTAAATGTGTATCTTGGTGAGGAAATACATTATTATGGTAAATAGATGTAGACCCTCCCCCCATATAATCCTTTTTTCCCCATATGATATGTACCAGAGCATACTGCAAAGAGCAAGAGTACTCTGTACCTTGCCCTGAGTTTTATACTTCTTTACTTTGGGTTTTTTTTCAGGAGAAAAGTTAGTTTTTCTGTTTACTTTCTGTACAGCATTTTCAGAACTTCCAATCTTGATGTCTCTGTTCATTGCCACAACAAGGTTTTTGCAATTGCTTTGAGAGTATCCTAATTCAGGCACATATCCCAATGTCCTTTGTGTGAGAAGCCATTTTGTCTTCTCATCCTGGCCCCTTACCTGCTCTAATCCCTACCCCTTTTGCTTTGCCATGTTTTTTTTTCAGTGCCTCAGAATTGCACAATTTGGGTCATTTTTTAAAATTATTATTATTATTTGCCGTGCTTTCACAAGTGCAAGAAAAAGGGAGAAACAACTCAGGATGCTGTAGACAAATTTATTGTAAAAAAAAGCCCAATGCGTTTTGGCCTCTCGTTTTCTGTTAGGCCTTCTTCAGGGGATTATAACAATGTCTGCAGAAATTAGCCAGTGTATAGACACAATACAACCTGTTGTAAATAATTTCTTGCACCCCCTTTTACAAGTGTCAAAGAGTGCAGATTCGGCTGTGTACTCCTGCCTGGTCAATTTCCTTGAATGTTTCAGCTATCCAAGAGAGCCCCAAATTGGAGTAGGCAACATAAAAAGAAATTGACAAGATGAACCTGCATATAGGCTAATTTGCGCAGAGTTGCAGAGGATTGGGGAGATATAGTAGTAAGAGAAAGGGGGAATCCATTTGTGCAATTCAAAAGCACTAAGAATTGGGGAGGGGAAGATGAATGGAGTAAGTGCACCATAAAGGGGACGATGACAATATCTTCTCCTTGGCAATGCCATCCTCTGGCTTTTAAGTGTGGAACTGACACTTTCCCATGTCCTCCACCTTTTCAACACTTCCCTGAGTTTCCAACAAGTCCAGAAATGGAAGATATTGGCTCTGTCCACACACTTTTTTGCAGCGCCTTCCCAGAGCAGTTACTCCAGCTGGTCTCCCAGCCTCGCCCCTTCTCAGTACCAGGACGATTTTTTTTCCTTCTAGGAATCATGAAGAAAGGATACAAGAGAGTGTCCCTAACATGTTTGCCATTTTTAAAAGCAATGTCATGCCTACCCAAGTGCAGAGGAGCGAATAACTGCTGCTCTAAGAGAAGACAGGATGAAATTGACAAGAGCGTTGACAAGGAACACTGCTGGGGGAAACAAAATGTTACAAATATTTTACAAAGACCTTTTGTTTCAATTATTTTCCAGCAGGCTTCAGTGTTATTGTTGATTTTTCTTCTCTGCAAGTGAGCAGGAGCAAATGACAACTATTATAAGACAAGACAGGATAAAATTGACAAGAACAGTGAAACCTGCTGGAAACTGCTAGAAACAAAATGTTTTGTTTCAAGCATTTTTGAACAGGCTTCCCCGACACTGTGACAGACTATAGTCCATGAAAGCCAATGCAAGAATAAATTCAAGGTGTCACAAGTCTTTAAGGTGCCAAAAGACTCTTTGTTCTTTTAGAAAAAGCAGCTTATCATCCTGTGTGCGTGGTAGGAAGGCTGCTATTCGGGAACAAAAATAAACAGGCCCATTGATCTCCTAACATCCTTGCCTGCATCAGGCTCGGTGCCTATGCATTTGATTCCAGGAGGTAAAGGATATTTCCCTTCCCTATGGCCACTTTCATTTTTAATTCAGCATATTAATTCAGTAGAAACTGTAAATGAGATTCAAAAAGTTTTCATAGGGTGAATATGGATATAACCTTTTAAAAGGACACACTGTGACCATAGTTACCTGTGTGAGTTTGCACGACTGACATACCAGCAAGTAAGAATACTGCCTTTCCATTCATCTTGCACATTTCCTTCAGCTTCTGGCAGGCAGTTTGCCTTTTAAAAACATTTTACAAACATATATATGTTGATATTTATATACATTTACCGCTTATCTAAAAAATTAAGAACTTTAAAAAATTGTTGCAGAATTGTTGCAGAGATTAGAGGGAAGGTGGGTGTTCTGGTCCCATGTCCGTCCGTCTCCAGTCCCAACCTTTTAATACTTCATCTGGTTTAAAAACCATGAGCTATTATCATAATATAAGGTGATGGAATAAAACATATATACATGTGTTTTGTTCAAATTGTAAACCTGATGATAGCAAGGAAAAATTATAATCAGAAGATATTCATCATGTAAAGTACAGAAATACACAAGGAATTGCATGTTCTATAGTCAGTGTGTTGGTGATTTCATTATCAGTGCTGGCTCCAGGGTTTTGAGGGGCCTTTGTCAAGTCATCCTCAATGGGTCATCCCTGAATAAATCTGCCTTGTCCCTGCTATGGACACCAACTGCTATTGCTCCTCATCCTCTTTCTCATCATTGTTGCTAGTTGCTTGCTTGACAGGCAGAGAGCCATGGAGCAAGCATGCAGTGGCATCTCCTGCTCCTCCTTAGAATCATAGAATAGCAGAATTGGAAGGGGCCTACAAGGCCATCGAGTCCAACCCCCTGCTCAATGCAGGAATCCACCCTAAAGCATCCCTGACAGGTGGTTGTCCATCTGGCCTCTTGAAGACCTCTAGTGTGGGAGAGCCCACAACCTCCCTAGGTAAGTGATTCCATTATCGTACTGCTCTAACAGTCAGGAAGTTTTTCCTGATGTCCAGTCAGAATCTGGCTTCCTGTAACTTGAGCCCGTTATTCCGTGTCCTGCACTCTGGGAGAATCGAGAAGAGATCCTGGCCCTCCTCTGTGTGACAACTTTTTAAGTATTTGAAGAGTGCTATCCTGTCTCCCCTCAATCTTCTCTTCTCCAGGCTAAACATGCCCAGTTCTTTCAGTCTCTGTTCATAGGGCTTTGTTTCTAGACCTCTGATCATCCTGGTTGCCCTCTTCTGAACACGCTCCAGCTTGTCTGCGTCCTTCTTGAATTGTGGAGCCCAGAACTGGACGCAATACTCTAGATGAGGCCTAACCAGGGCCGAATAGAGAGGAACCAGTACCTCATGTGATTTGGAAGCTATACTTCTATTAATGCAGCCCAAAATAGCATTGGCCTTTCTTGCAGCCATATCGCACTGTTGGCTCATATTCAGCTTGTGATCTACAACAATTCCAAGATCCTTCTCATTTGTAGTATTGCTGAGCCAAGTGTCCCCCGTCTTGTAACTGTGCCTTTGGTTTCTATTTCCTAGATGTAGAACTTGGCATTTATCCCTATTAAATTTAATTCTGTTGTTTTCAGCCCAGCACTCCAGCCTATCAAGATCACTTTGAAGTTTGTTTCTGTCTTCCAGGATATTAACTATCCCACCCAATTTTGTGTCATCTGCAAATTTGATCAGCGTTCCCTACACCTCCTCATCCAAATCATTAATAAAAATGTTGAAGAGCACTGGGCCCAGGACTGAGCCCTGCGGCACCCCACTCGTTGCCTCTCCCCAGTTTATTATTATTATTATTATTATTATTTATTTATATAGCACCATCAATGTACATGGTGCTGTACAGAGTAAAACAGTAAATAGCAAGACTCTGCCGCATAGGCTTACAATCTAATAAAATCATAGTAAAACAATAAGGAGGGGAAGAGAATGCCAACAGGTACAGGGAAGGGTAAGCAGGCACAGGGTAGGGAAAAACTAACAGTAGAAAGTAACAGTAGAAGTCTGCACAACATCAAGTTTTAAAAGCTTTAGGAAAAAGAAAAGTTTTTAGTTGAGCTTTAAAAGCTGTGGTTGAACTTGTAGTTCTCAAATGTTCTGGAAGAGCGTTCCAGGCGTAAGGGGCAGCAGACGAAAATGGACGAAGCCGAGCAAGGGAAGTAGAGGCCCTTGGGCAGGCGAGAAACATGGCATCAGAGGAGCGAAGAGCACGAGCGGGGCAATAGTGTGAGATGAGAGAGGAGAGATAGGAAGGAGCTAGGAGATAGGAAGTTTGAGAAGGTTCCATTGATAAGTACTCTTTGAGTCCGATTCTGTAGCCAACTGTGGATCCACCTAATAGTTGTTCCATCTAGCCCACTTTTAGCTAGTTTGTTAATCAGAATGTCATGTGGTACTTTGTCAAAAGCTTTGCTGAAGTCCAGATATATGACATCCACAGTATTCCCACAGTCCACAAGGGAGGTTACCCAATCAAAAAATGAGATCAAATTAGTCTGACAGGATTTGTTCCTGACAAATCCATGTTGGCTTCTAGTGATCACTGCCTTCTCACCACCGCTATGGCCTGGGCCAGAGTGAGAGGCAGGTGAACAAGCAGGTTGCCGTGAGGAAGAGGAGGAGTAACTCCGGGCTGCTTTTGCCAGTGGGCCCCTGTTGGGGTGTGGGCCCTTGGCAGGTGACCAGCCATGTCTGTCCTTCTCCCATGTGCGCTAGCCAGCAGGCACCCTCTTCAGCTGACTTCGCCCTCTGTTCAAACAAACCCAGACTGAAAATTCACCAAACTTTTTTCTTTCTTTCAGAGATGTCTCTGTGAGAGGAAAAGGTACATTTCTATTAAGAATTCTCTGAGGTGATATTCAGGCTGCTCTCATTGCTCTTAAAATATAATCTCTTCATCCATTCATAGTAAGCATTCTGTAATAAAAGTATAGTAAAACTTTTCAATAAAGGAGATGGCAGCCTTTATTTTAAAAGTGACATTTTGAATTTTTCACTACACACATTTTGTCCTGGCATCGTGCATTCCATCTAAGGGTGCGGTCCGATGACACAATAGCCAGCCCTGCCCTTATAGTCCACTTCATGGATGACTTATTTGCATGTCACATCTAATAAGTCATCCATGGAGTACACTATAAGGGCAGGATTGACTGTTGCTCTCTCTCTCTCTTTCCTTCCCTCCCCAACCCATCTGCCCTCCCCACTGAATGGTTCCCCCTTGCCTTATCGGGGTGCCGCCATTCCATGGGTAGGGGCGAAGGGGAGGGAGATAGACGGTCCCCTGCCTCTTTCTTGCTGAGGTGGTGTCCATGGATGAAGGTGCACTGCAGCTGCCGCCAAAGCAAGAAGCTGCGGACGGGTCTCCTCGCACCTTCTCCTGTCCCACAGCTGCTGCTGCAGTAAGAAGTGGAGGAGATCCATCTGCCAGTTCTTGCTATGGTGGTGGCTGCAGAGGAAGACATGCTGCAGCTGCCACCAAAGCAAGGAGCTGTGGACGGGTCTCCTCACCTGTCAGGAGAAGATCCAATCGCCGAAGAAGGACACTGCGGTGCGGAGCAATCTCATTGCTTCATGGGATCACTTCATTCCACGCTGCTGCCTCCTTCACCAGCGGGGCCATAGAAACAAGGAAGGCGGTGGCTCTACAACAGTTGCTAGAGCTGCCCCCTTCCTTGTTTCTATGGCCCCACTGGTGAAGGAAGCAGTGGTGCGGAGCGATCCCATCTCCTTACAGGTGATGATATCGCTCCGCCCCACTGCCTCTTTCCCCATTCGTTGTGCTGCCGAGGGTGGAGAGAGAGCCTGTCAGAAGAGCCTCTCCTGACATTATTCCCCCCTTGGCATAGCAACAAATTATGTTTACCCCAAAGTGGTGGTGGCTGGGGACGGGGGATGCTGGGAGCTCCTGCTGCAGCAGCAGGAGTTCCTAGCATCTCCTTTCGCCAGTCACCAGCACGTTCCCTCCACAGCGGGGGTGGGGGAAAGGGACGTGCACATCCCTAGGAACACGTGGGGCACCACGATTGCTGCACCCCACCCAGGGACGGCACGTGCCTGTCCCAGGAAGCATGTGGGGAGCAGCAGATCGCAGCACCCCAACAAGGGACAGCACGATCGGTGGCTCCCCAAGAGCTTCCTGGGATGGGATTATTTCCGCTGGCTATAGAGCCCTGCTGGGCAAGAGTGGCAGGGGTTTCTGCTGCTCTTGCCTCGTGACTCTGTAGGCAGGGAAAATAATCCACGGAACCCGCCACATGTCACAATAATCAGCAGTTGTGCAGATGATCAACTCTGCGCACCATTGATTATTTGCGTTGGTTATTTCTGTGGCATGGTTTTCCCCTGACACAATAGTCAACAGTGGACTATTTCATCAACCTTTGACTATTGTGTCACCCAAACCCAGTCTAAGACTCTTTATACCTTGAATGACATAATCTACAGCAATAGCAGGCTCCACATTTTCTCCTAATATATTTTCAGTATCTACTTTCAATGGTTGGTGATCAGTGTCAGGTCTCCCCTCGATCCAAAAATCCTCTAGAAATGGTAGAAGAGGTGTTGAGGCTAACATATAATCCATAACACTTCGCCCTTTAATGGATATGAAAGTGTATTCATTTTCTACACCCTCAGATACTAAGTTGAAAATTACAGGTCAGCTTAGATAAATTTAAGCTTGCTCTGTTTAAATGAGTATCTACACAGAAATATAGGAAATTTACATACTGACATAGTGCATTGGATATTTTAATAGTTATAGAAAGAGACAACTTAAATGAGAATCATAGAATAACAGAGTTGGAAGGGGCCTACAAGGCCATCGAGTCCAACCTCCTGCTCAATGCAGGAATCCACCCTAAAGCATCCCCGACAGATGCCTGTCCAGCTGCCTCTTGAAGGCCTCTAGTGTGGGAGAGCCCACAACCTCCCTAAGTAACTGATTCCATTGTCGTACTGCTCTAACAGCCAGGAAGTTTTTCCTGATGTCTAGCTGGAATCTGGCTTTCTGTAACTTGAGCCCGTTATTCCGTGTCCTGCACTCTGGGAGGATCAAGAAGAGATCCTGGCCCTCCTCTGTGGGACAACCTTTTAAGTATTTGAAGAGTGCTATCATGTCTCCCCTCAATCTTCTCTTCTCCAGGCTAAGAAGATGCAAATAAATTAACAACTCCCTGTGAAGGAGAGGTAAAAATCACAAAATTCTGTGCAATAAACTCTGGGACACAAATAAATGGCAAGATGTATTAATTGAAGGTAGAGGTCTAGGGAACACTCAAGGGGACTAGTATGGATTTGTTTCCCTTGCCTAGCGGTAAAAAGGGTAGCTCATTTTCTCTTTAAAATTTTCTTGAGAGGCTGTTAGGCTACATAAAATTGGAAGCCTGCAGGCAGGACTGTCTTGCTTTACTTATTGTTTGTATGTCACTCCAAGAGCTTTTTTGGGTGAAGGGTAGGATAAAATAGTTTCAAAAAGTGAATATAAATAAATGAAGGCCCTTTCCTCACTGGAGCTTTGATCTTCCACAATTCTGCTTCTAGTTGATTAAAACTGTGGTTCCAAATGGCCCTTAATGTAGTACTATATTTTCCACAACAACCATCATCATAAGTATGCTACTTGGAAGACAGTCCCATTTATTTCTAGGAAGTGTGCATAGAATTAAAGCCTTCAGCTGGGAAAGGTATTTCCATTTTGTGTAGTTAATGCAGCTTCTGCTTCTCCTGGATACTCACATTGGCCCTTTAATTAGATTTTCCTCTTTGCAGCCAGAGCAATCCTATCACTTGTTCATTTTTTTCACTGCAATTGCATCTTACAGATTATTTTATTTCTGTTTGTACACTCACTTGAGCACAAAATTGATATGAAACCTTTTTTTAAGGCAAAACACTGACAATGGAAAAAGGGGCCATAGCAATAGGACCAAGAAATGAAGGACAGGAAGCGCTGAAAGGCACATCACCAGCACCAGCTATGTCATGAGTGTCTCTGCCAGTCCTTATTGGACAGGGTGGTTCTGCAAATGTGTTTGTAAGAAAATTGCCACACACCGGGTACAATGTCAAGTATTTTTGTGTTCGTGTTAGTAATGTTACTAATACAGGATAGAAAATAGAGAATAGCATGTATATTCTAATGTAGGCTACATTGCCTCTGAATTACAGTTGCTGGACATGCAAAAACTAATCTAAGTGTCAGATGAAATTGGACTTTTGAAGGAATACTTGGGTTTCAGGGGATCTGAGGTAGGAATCGATAAAAGAATAGTGTGCTTAAGTTTGATATATTGTCATTCCTCTCTTTTTGAGATTAGATCTTTAATGCAGTATTGAAAAAGGATGAAAGGGTAATTTTTAGTTAACCAGACAGTAAAGATCTCATTTTTCATAATCTTCATTTCATAGCTAGATGATAGAATTTTAAATTGGGGAATCTAAAGTTATGTGTAACAATAGAAAAGTGTACACACTGAAAGAGAAATTGATAATATTAATAACTTGGTTTTGATAGCATATTCCAGTGTAGGCTGGAATCCAGAGATGTTTATATAAGGGACCACTTATCTCATTATGAACCTGCCCAGGTATTAAGATTTGCAGGAGAGGCCCTTTTGAGGGCACCATTACTCAAAGAGACCAGTTTTTCAGGTATGTGCGAAAGGCCTTTCTCATGTGATGCTCCCAAACTCTGAAATGCGCTCCTTCAGGAATGATGATTAGCCTCCTCTCCTGGCTTTTAGAAAGCATGTGAAGAAGTATCTCTTTAATTTAGCCTTAAATGTGTGCACCTATATTTTAGCAAATGAGGTGGTATTACAATGTTAATCATATATCATATATTTTTTAAAAAAGTGAAGTGTGTGTTATCTTTCATTTGATTATTATTCAATAAGGGAGTTTAAGTTGTCTTTTTACAATGTAAAGTTTTTGGAACGTCTGATAGCTAGATATTTAGCTACCATCTATGGGAGCACATTAATAGTCATTCCACTTCTATCCTCCCCCGCCCCCACCCCCCGTACTTAAAATCAGTGTGATTAAAAAGTAGCAATAGAGTAGACCCCCCTCCATACATGCTTATTGGTGAAGTTCCAATTAAGAATCCAGGGCAGGGAGATGGTTAACGAGTACATAGGAATATTAGTCTGTGCTTGTTCAAATGAGCCCAGTATAGGAGCTGCTTCTTATTATGTAGAGAGCTTTAAGATTTAGTTAGTTTGCCTTACTGCACAAGAATTTGTCCCAAACTGCTGCTGCTTCTAGGATATTTGAGAAAAGTCTGTGGCGTTAAGGGAGACCTTCAAGGTTTTAGAGAAGTAACAGGAATTGGGTGCCGTGTTTAGCCAAGTGGGGATTTTAAGAGAGTGACAGTAGAGATTTCCTTTGTATTATTTTAGTAAGTCAAGTAGCTTGAATCCACTTCAACTCCAGCACCATCTAGTGTCCAAAAATCAAGTTTTATCATTTTGGAGTGAAATGTGTGTGTGTAGCTTCCCACAGTACAAATAGATTTTGAGGTGGCGGTGGTGGAATCACAGGGAGGAGAGGAAGTTTCCCCGCTCGCTATAATGTTTCTGGGCATGTTTTATATTCCGGTTGGTGTACAGATGGCGTTCACAAATCAAGCTTCAGGAGGTGGTAGCGGACGGCTATGGGCTAGCACTTTATTTAGGTGTTCTTTAGTTAGAAGATCTATAGGCTTTGAAAAATGGTGCTGGGGGGAGCTTGATCTTGGTGATTATTACAGATTTAATTATTCTTCCTCTTTCAGATTCTGTCTGACATTATTTTCCAAATACTTCTTTTTATTTTATTTCCATTTGTTTGCTTTCTGATACTCTACTTGAAACAAGAATCCAAAAGAGCAATACAGAAATAGTAATAGAGAAATAATAAAATCAATCTAAAAACAAGGGATACTATCACTGCAAATCCCAGGTTTAATGCTTGACTGTAAAGAACAAAACAAAGTGAGTATTGGCTAGGCTGTGGAAGGCAAAGAAGGGCGGTGGGGTGGAGGAATGAGTCTCTCCATTGTAGGGAGTCCCATAATTTAGGTACAGCCACAGAGAAGAGTCTCTCATGCATCATGGTTTGGGTCCAGGCTACCTGTGGGATTGCCTTCTCCCGTACAATCCGCCCCGCACACTCAGGTCCTCTGGGAAGAATTCACTCCAGCCAACAAAAACAAGGCTGACAACTGTTACCCAGAGGACCTTTTCTTCTGCCGCTCCCAGTTTGTGGAATGGCTTGCCGGGACAGATTCGTCAACTTAACAGTCTTCCAGAATTTAAGAAAGCCATAAAGACTGATCTCTTCCGACAGGCCTACCCAGCTGAATTTTAAGATGCCTTTTTTAATGGTGTGCTGCTTTTAAACGTTTGAATTAGTTGTATGTATTTTATGGTGTTTTTATTCGTGTTGTACCCCGCCTCAATCCAGAGGGAGAGGCGGGTAACAATTTTATTTTTTTATTATTATTATTATTATTATTATTATTATTATTATTATTATTATCTCAACTAGTCTTGCCTTGGAACCACCAGGACATGAAGAAGAGCTTCCCCAACAGATCTTATTGAATGGGCAAGATAATATGGGAGTTTGGTTAGTTTCACTTATTTATAGGCCAGTTTTCCACAGTGGACCCTGCCCAATCCCTTTCATTTCAATGGATCTACTCTGAGTAGAACTAACATTGGATACAAACCATAGCATAAATTCAGTATTTCAACAAAATGGTGCAATTAATCCTTATCAAATACAAAAGCAACATCAAAATGAATTGGTGATGAGGGAAGCTAACCCAACTTGCACTGCTAGTGTGTGTCTTGCTTCACTTCACAGGGCCGTAACAGCCAGGTTTTAAACAAGAACTCTGTGGTAGAACACCTGCTTTGGTGCAGGAGATCTCATCAGATCTTTGGTGTCTCTTAGGAGGGCTGGGAAAGGCTCCTGTTTGAAACTCTGGAGAGTTGCTACTAGCCATTGTGGACCATTCTGAGCTATGTGGCTTATAGCTGGGTCCCTCATCTCTCCTCCAAGGAGACACTGACTGCAGCCAAGGGAAAATGCTGGAGAGTGGCAATAATGTTAATTGTGCTTTAAGATGAAGGGGACCTAGCACTAACAGCCAGAAGTGTTTTCTTATTTAATGATTTTCTATGGTAAGAAAAAAGATGGAAGAAGCAGTAGGAAAATACAGGAGGGTTACAACTGGACAATGATGACTGAACAAATTCGCAACTTGACAACATTTTCATATGATTTATTAAAGTAAAATACTTCAAATGAAATGACATAATAGTGAGTGAATAGTCTTGTGCACTGCCCTTTCATTTCATTTCCCAACTTTTCTGTCTACCCCTCTGGCTCACTGACCCGGTTTGTACCATCATGGCGGCTGAAACAAGATTCAACATGTGGGCTGTTGTTGAGTGGTTTGAAGGTTTGTTGAATTATTTGAGAGTCCTATCCCAAACAAGCCATATCTTCCAAGTTCAGATGACATGGCAAGCCACACAAATGTGGGTAATGAAGGAAAATTGGCTGGCATGTGCCCAGCACATGCAGTGGCTGCAATAGGCTTGTTTCAGCCACCATGATCATATGAACCAGGCCACTGTTTCCTCCTTCCTCTTGACTAGATACTGAAATTAGGGGGGAAATGCATGGTAACTCATAATCTCGGCATAAACCAGAGAAATGGCACATGTTGCAATTCATGTAATGAGACCTATGCTTTTTGTAGCATAGAGATTTTGCTTCTGTGTCTTTGTGTAGATAACATATCCCTAAACTACTGTAATTTGTGTAGTATTATATATCTACTTACTTACCTTTTAACTTTCAAGAACAGCTAGATGAATTTCAGGCTGTAAGACAGCAGTACTAGATATCAGGAACAATGAAACACTATAAAACTATTGGATTCCATCTTATAAAACATATTGAACAATAAAACATTAGTATGGTCATTGTCATACATATTACAAAGTGTAATATCCAAAAATTTGGGACTGGAAAATCAGTTCAGCCTAGAAGAAAGCAGTTTCTTAAACTCTTCAAAAATCTGCTAACTATGTGGTACAAAGACTAAGAAAAGCATAACATGTGACTTTACTTTTTTATTCATTCGTGAAGCAACATACAAGTAAGTGGTAAATGCAAAATGCTTTCTTGTATAAGGTTTGTCAAACAGATAATGATAGTGTATTTGGGGAAAAACCCGCTCAAGGCAGAAACTGAGGATAACATTGATCACAGTTTTCCATGACTGTAAAGACATTTCAAACTGATTTTATTCAAGGGTGGTTTGTTAAGCTGAAAGTGAATCATAGGTCTGACTGACCCAGAGTCATCGCAGTGGTGTTGTTTTAAATTTCTTCTATGTCTTTGCTGACTCTTCTCCCAGAGGTGCTCAAGATATTATAGAAATGCATTACATCTCTTGGGTAGTGTTGAACAGAGTGCTTATACCCCCTCCAGTTCTTCTGTGCCTTGCCAATTCCCATCTGCAAGTGGTGATCACCACTTGCAGGATAGAAAGTTAGTACTTCCAGGTGCATAAGGGAGCTCTGCCAACCTTTCTTGATGGTTTCGGGGCTTCCTCTAGGAAGCGTTAAATCTCGGTTGTACAATCAGGACCCATCGCTTGTGCCACAGAAGCTACAGGGCACAAGAGAATTGGCAAGGGTGGCAGTCAGATACTACCCCTTCTCTTTAACACTTCCAATCTATTTTTATTTTTTTACATTTCATGCATTATACTCCACGTGAAATTGAGAACATTTTTCTTGTTGCTTCTTACAAACTTTGGGTTTGCACTCTACCTACACCTGGTAGTTCTTTGACTTGAAACCAAAGGCCAAGTTTAGTTTCCGTGATCTTATCCCAGCCCAGAGCACCAATATTGTCATTCCAAGGCTTAACTGGAGACATGTAGGCAATGCCTGACTGTAGTCAGAAATGTCTGGGGAATTCTCCCCCCACCCCGCAGTATATTAGAGGTGGAGTCAACAGAAAGGGGAGATCTTTAGTGATTTTTCATCTCTTCACTTAATTTTCTGGGAGGCATTGGATGGAGCCAAGACAACAGAGATTGATAGCAAGGAATTTTCAGCCTTAATCCAAGATATGCCTTAAAGGAACTAACTGCAATTTTAAGGCAAAAGAAACATTTAGGAAGTATGTATTTATGTATCTACTAGGATAGGGAGGAAGCACTGATCCAACATGTTCTTTTCCATCTTGGCTCATGAGCTTTTAAAAATATAACTCCTTTTCTTGCTTGTTTTGTAATTTTAGTATAAGCATAAAGTTAATGTTTTAAATTTGTTTAAATAATAAAAAAAGGTTATGTGACTTTTTACCATATATAACATATAATGAAAGGGATGCGAGGAAAACTTTTATGTATTGTATTCCCCCCCCCCCTTCCCCGGAGACAGAATTGAAATTCCAGCCCATATTTGCACACAGAGTTATCCCAAGGAGTAGCCCAGGACAAGAGTGAGACACTACAGTTCAAAACAGGTGGTTAAATAAGCAGGGGCATTTACCTAGCCACAAGCTTTTATTACCCCTCGCCCCCTCCTGGTGGTAACAAAATAATTATGATCTCCATTGAATAATGAGGGGAGTAGACAGGAAGAAAGGAAAACCCCTACTTGTTGAATTCTAGCAACTTGAGAGTTCAATCTGTCTCAAATTTCATTCATCAGATAAAATGGGTGCATACTATCAGTATCATCAAAATCTCCACTGCAGTCCATTTGCAGGGCAGCAGAGGGATTTATTCATAGAGAAACAAATAGTGGTGAAAAAACGTAGGAGTTTGCAAGGGAGGGTACAAAGAAATGATTGGCTCTTCCCTCACATGACAGTTAAAAACTCCAGCTTGTGATCTTTCCTTCCATTCGTATGATTATAATCATACGAATGGAAGGAAATTTCACCAACTGGATTACAGTCATATGAAGTTGAAGCTTCACATTGCTACAAAGTGAACTATGTTCAAGATATACCGTATTTCTTAGATTCTAAGACACACTTCCCCCCCATATAAACATCTCTCAAAATGGGGTGCGTCTTAGAGTCGCGGGTGTGTTTATTATTTCTTAGAATCAAAGCTTTTTTTCTGTTGGTGGTACTAAAATTAGTGTGCGTCTTACAATCAATGGTGCCTTAGAATCAAAGAAATATAGTATATACACTAGAGTTTCAAATAACACTACTCAGAGTTGCACTCTCATAGAACTCATGCATGTTAAACTACTAAAGCCAGGCATTGCTATGTCCTGGGACTCAGCCCTGGGGTTCCACATTCACACTTCTCGCCATGTCAGAGTCATATATGTTGGTAGCTAAGCCTATGCGGCAGGATCTTGCTATTTACTGTTTTACTCTGTACAGCACCATGTACACTGATGGTGCTATATAAATAAATAATAATAATAATAATAGCATCAAGGGGCATATTTCAATTTGGGGGGCCCACTCCACAATGGATAGTATTGGCTTTGACTCCATTAATTACATTCAAGGAGGAAATATCTGAAAGAATAACCTTAAAAGGTGCAATCAACTAGGAAGTTCTGCTCACAAGCCCTGAAAATTGCTAGAATATTCAGACTATGTGTAAGAGCACCATGTATATGTGGAGGCCATCATTCATGTCCACCAACTCACAAGACTAGACCATTATAACATGCTGTATCTATGTTTGCCCTAGATTACTGTCCGGCAGCTTAAATTGGTGTGTAATGTGTACCTCTGTTTCCTAACAGAGGTAGCTCACTGAAAACATTTTAAATGCATGTTCCAACCTGTGTATTGGCTTCCCGTTTGATTTTCAGGTGTGACTTAACATACTGTTTTGACCTATAAACTCATGACAGCTTGGGCTCTGCACACCTTATATTCTTCTCCCTTATGCTCCATTGTGGCCTTAACATCACTTGAGAATGTCAAACCCCAGTGCACCAGGTTTGAACAGCAAGAGCACATGTTAAGTGGCTACTATGCTTTCCCTAGGTCTATCAAAATCCAATCCTCTGCCCTTTATAAGCCCTGTAAGGCTTTCTTGCTTGGAACTGGCTTTTAACAGCTGGGGTGAAGCAGTTTCAGGGTGGTTTTAATTTCTATTGTACATACATTTATCTGGGAACACTCTTGGTATTGTCCTGTTTCTTTTTCATGCAGCCCAGTCCTATGCATGTTTACTTGGAAGAAAGTTCCACTATGTTCAGTGGGGCTTGCTTACTGCTAAGTGTGTTTAGGATTGCAGCCTTAAATTGTTTTAAGTCTTGGAAAAAGGTGGGATCAAAATTGAAATAAACCTATGAAGCTGGCTTGTATTGAATGAGACCATGGGCCTTGCTAGACCTACCAGTTAATGCGGAGAGGAGAAGGAGCGAGGCCGCGCTGCAGCTAGCGCGGGCCGTCGCCCTTTTCTACACGTAAGACGCGACGGGGAAAGAAAAGCCCCGTCGCATCCTGCATTTAAAAAAAATACTTTAAGGGCCATGTGCGCAGGAGCGCACCAACGAAAAAGTAAGTTTTTGTTTTTTGAAAATAGGGTTCCCCGCTCCCCCCTGCCCCCAATTTCCCCCCAATGTATGATGCCCCCCGCTCGCCCCTTCGCTCACCCGTCTGTCCACTCACCCCCCCCACTCACCCCCCGCTCGCTCGCTTGCCATGTCCACCCCCCCGCTCGCTCGCCCACTCGCCATGTCTGATGCCCCCTCCGCCCCCCCTCCGTGATCTCCCCCCCCCCCCAGCCTGATGGGCACAGTGCAGCTTCTCCCGGCTACTCGTGCTGTGTTATATGAAACAAAAGATGTCACACTCTCAACCCAGATTTATGTCCATTTTTGCCATCTGAAAGTAGGTTTAAAGAGAGAGTACCAGGTAGTTTATGTCTCTGTAAATCACAGAAATGTACGGAAAGTTCAGGTTAGTCTCAGGAGCAATGCCATACTATACAGCAGGACAGAAAGCTTTTCCTGTCAGTAGTTTACAGGACATCAAACCAAGAATGTCCTATAATATGTTTTTGGATATGGACTGATGAAAGTTTGTTGTTGTTGTTGTTGTAATGGAAACTTTAGGCTTATTCTTTGCAAGCTGTTGTTCTGCCGTCATATGATAGTAGCACTGGCGAATATCAAAATATTATTTTCAGGGAACTGTTTTATAGGATTATTATACTCTATTTCTTCAAAATACATAGTGCAATTATGTTTTACCCTGTTGCCTATATAGTATCTATTTCCACTGGCTTCTGCAGGTTAGAAGTTACTGTGTGTGGTTACTCTAAATTTAATTTAGCCAATTAGTAATTACATGCGTTTATCCCCCTTATAGGTTTGAATATTGACAGCTGTGGCCCAAAGGAACAGAAAAGCAATGCAACCAGTTCAGAACCAAGTTTTTCATCTCTGGAAAGAAGCCCTTTGTCAAGGTAACGTCATTAAAGCGCTTCATTTCTGAATAGTTTCAGCCTAGTGTGAAATGCCTATAGAAAGTTAATGGCACTTTGGCAGCAATATTTTGATGGAAGGGTTAGGGTTCAGTTTTGTGTTTCTCTAAAACAAGAAGTTAAAATTTTGTACACCTTTAAAAATGTTTGCACTAAAGCCAGGTATTGTTTTGCAGCTGTTGTTTTCTCTGTTTAAGACTCAATTGACATCTCAGTGAACCACAAATTAGCGTGTACAGCTGCTCTCAGTAGGACTACTTAGAGACCAGACAATAGAAGTTGTCAGGAAAAGGGCAGACGTAAAACATAAAGTCTTGAAGAAATAAAGTGGTGTGTCGTCTTCTGGATGTAGTTGAGATGTAAATGAGTTTCAGCTCAATACCTATTTTTGTATCCTCTAAAAGAAGTATTTGATACTAGATTATTTGTTACTTTCTTCTTTTGTATTTTCAATTTGAGAGCATTTAATTAATGTCCTCACATTTTCCTAAAGAGGTGCTATTTATCTTCTTTCAGTTCTTTGAGTAATGTTTTGTTACACTATTTTTTTCTGCTAGCAGCATGAATCAAATTACTAGCAATCAAGCGGTAATAGCAAATGAAGCATAGTAAGCAATCGTGACATTTTAGATTGGCTTTAGATTGTTACATAATAATTGTTAATGCACTTTCCTAGCTTGGTTCTGCTTGTGTTGCTCCTCCTTGGAAACTCATTTATGATTCCTGATATGTGTGTTTGCATGCACAGTTGTAGTATCTTTCATGTGTCATAATGTCTTTCATGATTTAGCAATATTCATCACAATATGTTTTATCTTTTAAGGTTCTTAGAATTACTGATTTTTATAACTAATTTTCTGTACAGGACTTGGAACAAAACTAACTGGCCAGTATAATACATAAATAGTAATATATTTATACATTACTGCAGTGTAGCTTATTTTACATCTGATTTTCAGGAGCTGGGTTTGGAAATTAATACCTTTTAAAGTTTATTAATTAAAATATATTTGTTAAAATTATGTTTATGGGGAATAATAATCTGGAAAAGTAATAAAAAGAACAGGCATCTGTATAAACACCACAAATGTTTTCAAAAAGGAATGTTCTGGCGGACAGTAGTTTTCATTATAATATGAAACAGCAGTTTCAACTGTTTCTGAAATGCTGTTCATACAATACAAATCCTGAAGCATTGAGATTATTTCTAAAAATTCATATGCATTCGGGAAGCATTTACTGCGTCATATCATTTTGTGCCCTTCGTCTCGGAAGAAAATACATTTCATAGTACAGTATGAATTATTAGTTATTTTAAAAAATGAATAGTGTGGATTTTAGTTTCCTCAATAACTAGGAAATAAAATGCCTTTTTAAACCAAATCGGTTAGTAAACACTTGCTGCTTTACACTTGACATCTACCTTAGAAAGATGTTTACAAGCATAATGTAGCACAGTAAAGTGTGAAAGAATGGGAAATGACTCAGGTGCTTATTTGTAATTGGGACATAGTGAAATTTCTTACAGGCTGATGTCTAAGGATTCCACTTATTGTCACTTCTTGCGCTTTATTGCTTTTACAAGTGGTCTTGAAACCCAGTACTTGAAAATAAACATAACAGTCTAGTACCACTGTGGTACTTTTAATTTTTTCCCCCTTTGCAATGTTTAGTCACTGAGCTGATGAGTGACCTCGAAAAATACCCTGATGGACCTAAATAAAAAAATGGCTTCCTCTGATGTCCTACAGACAATAATTATGATGTGCTAGTTAAGCCCAAACTACAGCTGAGGGATTTTACTTTAAAGCAGAGGCTTGGGCGCAAAAATGCATTTATAGCTCTTTGTCTGGCACCTCATTATGCGTGGGCCTGATTCATTAAGTAATTGGTTTGCAGTTGTTTACATGAGTATTAAGGCTTTCTATTCAGCAGTCTTTGAGAGATACATTGTGCAAATGTTGCATGTTATGAATGCAGAATGAGGGGCAGCGGACGAGTCCTATTGGCTAAACACTGCACTCTGTTGAAAACCTAGAGAAAGAGATTGGGTGCTGCTTTGCATAGCAATGACTTTCTTAATAAGCTTTACAGATTAATACACACAAGCTATAAAAGATGCAAAGAGATACTCTTAGCACATTTATCCATGCTCATTTCACTATTATGGCACTGGAGATGGGAAGAATTGAGTGCTTTCATATTCTCCCTCCCCCCCACTTTCCAGTGCAACTTCAGTGCATGAGACTTAATAGAATCCAATGTTTATTGTATTATAAATCATGGGGGAAGTAGGCAGACCTGCAACAGTTTATTATTAAAGATTCTTTCAATGTAAATCTTTTTCCACCATTGTGTGTCCTACAGCAAAATCATTTTGTGGTTGAGTGGGGATGAAAGGCATAATGCACGAAGGAGCGAGTCTTAATAGGAAGCTGCTCTCCGATCGAAGGCCACTTGTTCCCTTTTGTTTGGAGGGACATGCCTCAGCTTCCTCTTCTCCCGCAGATACTACCCTGTTGTTTCTTAGCTTCGAACTGTTTTCTCGCAAGGTTTTTGCCGGCGAATGCAGACATGTTTAAACTGAGAGGTGAACTCCTTAATTTGAGGATTATAACACATTGTCCGAGGGAGCAAAAAGTGTTTTAGAAAATGAAATGATTTGGAGGAAAGGGTATCGTTAGCTAATGGCCGCGGCACAATGTGTGTGGCATTTTGTAGTTCTGTAGCCCTGCAGTCAGCCAGTGGAGGTCACTAGAATTCTGTTGTTGCAGTTTGGGGGCTAGATTTAATATCTTTTTCTTAGTCTTCCCTGCTTTGCAGCATTTGAAAGTTAACGCTAAGTTAGAGACCAAAATGTGGAATATTCCACTTGTAAAAGAATATGCACTGTTGGCTTAAATTGGGTTACAAAAGTAAACCGTTAAGGCTGAAATCCTATATCCATGCAATTTGGGAGTAAGCCCCATTGATTTAATGGGACTTACTTCTGAGTAATCATATGTCGGATTGCTCTGTAAAATGGTTTTCAAATGTTCTCCTTAAGCAGAAGCTTTTTTTTTTTTAATGCTTCGGTTACTTTAGTAAATTACTGAGTAGTGGTTAGGGTTGTTTGTGTTAATAACTTCAAATTGTAGTGTAAAGCAGGGGCAGGCTTCGGCTATTGGGCGGTATAAAAATGTAATAAATAAATTAAATAAATAAATAAATAAATAAGCAACCTGGTGCCCTCTAGATGTTTTGGACTACAACTCCTATCAGCCCCTAGCTAATTGTCAAGGATTATGGGAACCAAAGTCCAAAACAGCTGGAGGGTACCAGATTGTCCTTTAAGGCATCTATGCAATGAATGTGCCTTTGCTAAGTGCTTTAGCTGGTTCTGTGCAGATAACCACAATGGCCATTGGGGGTCACTGTTACTTTGCTAAATTACCACAGCTTGGTTTCCAAGCCAAATGAATTTACAATTATGTAATGATGCCAATTATTTAATTTAACCGTTGCGGTACTTTATTTCATTGTTTCTTCTTTTAATTGTTAGGACATAGAACGGGAAGAAGCTAGTATTTTTTGTAGAGATATAAATACCACAAGGCTTTGGAATGTGACTACTGAAAGTTGGTTAGTTTTTGGTATTGTGTACGATTCCCAACTATGGAAATTTTAGGCATACATTCCTAATGAATTTTTAAAAGGCTAGTTGATTGGTTGACTAATCCCAATAATGATGGAGAAACAGGAGGAGTTTGAAAGGTCATGTGTGTTTTATTATTTATTTATTTAGAATATTTATATTCTGCTCCCCATTGAAAAATTTCGGAGTGGTGTATGCCACAAGCCTCAGTATAGTGATGCAATTCTGGGAGAAATTGAAGGGTGTGCTGCCATTTGTTTTGCTTTTTAAAGATCCACTAATTGTACCCATACCTTCAATGCTGTGCAGGAATGGAGGTTTAAAAAGAAATTGTGTGGGTGTAAGCAGTTGCATAGGTGCACGGTAAAAAAAAATAGCCTGTGGAGGGGAAACCCATAGAGTAGGAGATTTACATGAAGGTGAGGAAAAGAAGGTAGGGAAGTCATAGTGCTAGCTTTTATGTTTGTTTGTTTGTTTGTTTGTTTTAGATCAATATCAGCAAGCGCACCTTGCAACTGTGCAGAATGGTTTAAAAATGGTGTGTGTTTTCATAGTGCAGTAAAAAAAAAAGTGTCCTGCCTGCAAATCTCTTAAAGATCAGTGCAAGGAATGAAGGGGAAAAAAGACATGGGAGGAAGGAAGAAGGCTGGGGGAAATATTGCAAAAAAGTAGGGATGTGCTCCGCTCCGATTAGAATCGGAGAATCAGAAGCGAATTGGCCTGCTCCGCCTTGCCCAGAGGTGGAGTAGAAGCGGACTGCGGACCCTTAGAAGCACGGCGAAGAGAAGCGGCCATAGGCGGAGCGCTTCTCTTTTCGCGGAGCGCTCCGATCGCCATTTTGGAAAATTTCGCCCATAGGATTGCATTGCAGAAAGGAATAGGGGATAACTGTGTTGTTTTTTAAGCTATCTTTCTGAAAGTTCGTGTGCTTAGAGAGTCGTGGCTGGGGGTCATTTTGAGCCTACTCTCAGCTCTCTGCGTGCTGCGGTTCGCTTGCTAGAATTTTTTTAAAAATCGGGTTAAAAAAGCAGGAGAGGTACCTTTTTGAAGTGCTGAGAGGCAGAGTCATGATCACATGATCCCAAAGTTGGAGGAGGGGATAGGCAAAATGGGATATTAGTAACTTGGGATACTGGGAAACTTCTGTTTCTTAGTCTGAACGGACTTTTCCCAGTGTTTTTTAAAACAGTAGCCCCACCAAATGCACAAACACAACCTGAAATCATATACTAAGCAAATAAATAACAGATAGGAAACACAGCACTGCTACCCACCCTAACCTTGGGGAACAACTGAATAGATGTGGTGCAAGGGGATGAGGTCCCCTAGGGCATGTGGACGTGCCAAGTGAACACACTCTTCTGTCCTTGGAGGGTCATCAGAGCCCTCCAAAGAGTAACCAGTGGAGAGAGACTAATGCCTATCATGAGTTGAAGTGTTAGTTTGCTTCTTAAAGACTGGTCCCTAGAGAGGGCCAGTCAAATTGGCATATCCCCCTCCCCCTGGACACGTCCACTTTCCTCCTACTGGTAAAAGACAGATATAGCCTTTTTAAAAAAATTCTTCCTGTTGTTTATTCAGCAACACTGCTGCTTTTAATTCTACCCCTCCTTTGTTTCTTTCTTTCTTTCTTTATTCCATTTTATATTTAGCCCAAGCCCATAGCCCAAGCTCTCCTGGCTTTTCCTCTTCAGTGAGGTCAGGCAGGCTTTCATTGTGGTTCAACTCGTTGTTGTTGTTGTTGTTGTTGTTGTTGTTGTTATTATTGCTATTAATATTAATTAGTACTGCTATTAATATTATTATTTTGTTGTTTAGTAATGGCTGTGATCACAGTGCAGTCAATCAACTCTGAAGCAAGGATCACAAAGCTTTACTCTTATCCTCCTAGCCTCCTAGTTATGGGATGCAAAAGAAAAGGCATCTCTGTGTGCTGCTCCCGCCTCACAGGGATGGTTTGCATTACTGACTTTGAAACTATCCTTGGCTCACTTCCTTGTGCCCCCAGAAATGTCTGCTGCCTGCCTGGCTTCCCCCACCCAGGGTGCTACTGTGGTGGGGCATCTGCCGGGACTGACTCCCCCATACTAGATCTATGGCATATCTCTGCCTGGCTCCCTGCCTGCCTTCCCTCCCTCCTCCCCTGCCCGCCTCGCAGGGATGGTTTGTGTGTGTCTTGCTTTGACTCAGGGGATAAATCCTTCCTGTGCTCACTTAGACTTTTTGAAGTTCCAAATAATTTTTTCAAGTGTGGAAGAAGATTCATATAGGTTTATCTCTACTCCCCAATTCATGGCATGTTGGGATTTCCTTTGAAATGGCCCCATTGAGCTGTCTGCAGCTTTAAATCCCTGAGATACTGGGGTGTCCAATTTTCAAAAATTCCCCAAAAATCAGGGGATAATGGGATTTGCTTGAGTCTTGGCATGCATGTGTATACATACATGAGGTGTCATGGTGCCTAATTTGACGTTTCTAACCTGAAAATTGACGTAGTTCTAGCATGGGACTTGATTTGGGGTGAGTTAAAAGGTTAAAGCCCCGCCAAAAATCAGGGGATGATGGGATTTGCTTGAAACTTGGCATGAATGTGGATCTAGATGGCATCTGTGAGGGTGCCCACTTCAAAAAAATTTATCTGTCAAAATGTCAGAGCAAATCCCATGTTTGGAAATGGGGTGTCCGATTTTCAAATATTCCCCAAAAATCAGGGGAGGCTTGGATTGGCTTGAGTCTTGGCATGCATGTGTATCCATGGATAAGCTATCATGGTGCCCAGTTTGAGGTTTCTAACGTGAAAATTGACGGAGATATCGAAAGGGGTGTGAATTGGGGTTATGGGTGCTGTGTTAGAGGTTAAAGCCCCGCCAAAAATCAGGGGATGATGGGATTTGCTTGAAACTTGCCATAAATGTGGATCTAGAAGGCATCTGTGAGGGTGCTTGCTTCCAAGTTTTTATCTGTTAAAATGTCAGAGTAAATCCCATGTCTGAAAATGGGGTGTCCGATTTTCAAAAAATTCCCGAAAATCAGGGGATGCTTGGATTGGCTTGAGTCTTGGCATGCGTGTGTATATGTCCATGAGGTGTCATGGTGCCAAACTTGAGGTTTCTAACTTTAACAGAAAAAAAGTTGTAGGGTTTTTTGGATTTCAATGCAAGCCTATGGGGGGGGGAAGCGGAGCTCCGATCCGGAGCTTTGCAGCAGTGTGGAGTGGACTATAGGCGGAGCGGGGTGGAGCGGATCGGACCGATCCACAATTTGCGGATCTGGAAGAGAAGCGGATCGGGGGGTCTGTGCACACCCCTACAAAATAGTCTGTACAGCTTTAAAGTAGGGGTGTGCACGGACCCCCCGCTCCGCTTCACTTGCAGATCCGCCATTTTCCGGATCGGGCCGCTCCGCCCCGCCCCCGCTCCGCCCCCGCTCCGCCCACTTCCGCTCCGCTCCGCCCGGAGCTCCGGATCCGGATCCGGAGCTCCGTTTCCCCCCCCCCCATAGGCTTGCATTGAAAGCTAAAAAATTATACAACTTTTTTTCTGTTCAAGTTAGAAACCTCATGTTTGGCACCATGACACCTCATGGGGATATACACACGCACGCCAAGTTTCAAAGCAATCCCATCATCCCCTGATTTTTGGCGAATTTTTGAAAATCGGGCACCCCACACACAACATCCCTGCGAGGTGGGCACGGGAGGAGGGAGGGAAGGCAGGCAGGCATGCAGCTGGCATTTCTGGGGGCATAAGGAAGTGAGCCAAGGATAAGCCAGTAATGCATATAAAATGGAATAAATCAATCAATAAACAAAGGAGGGGTGGAATTAAAAGCAGCAGTGTTGCTCAATAAACAACAAGAAGAACTTTTTTTAAAAGGCTATATCTGTCTTTTACCAGCAATAGGGGGACGTGCCCGGGGGAGGGGGAAGTAGCTGCCAGTTCAAGACACTGACAGCCACAGCTCCGAGAAGAAGTAAAACGCTCACTTCGACTCAGAACAGGCATTGCTCCACCACTGAAAAGTGACCATTCACTTCAACTCATGAGAGGCATTGCTCCACCATTTTACTCTCTTTGGAAGGCTCTATGGCCTTCCAGTGCAGGAGAGAGTGGGGGCACGTCCACGATGAGATGCCCTAGGGGAGCTCATCCCCTTGCACCACATCGATTCAGTTGTTCACCAAGGTTAGGGTGGGGAGCAGTGCTGTGTTTCTATCTCTTATTCTTGGCTTAGTATATGATTTCAGGTTGTGTTTGTGCATTTGGTGGGGCTACTGTGTTAAAAAACACGGGGAAAAGCCCGTTCAGATGAAGAAAGAGAAGTTTCCCAGAATCCCAAGTTACCTGTTTTGCCTATGCCCTCCTCCAACTTTGGGATCATCATGACCGGGAGCTGACTCTGCCCCTCAGCCCTTTGAAAAAGGTATTTTTCCCGCCGATTTTTTAAAAACTTCTAGCCCGCGACCCGTACGATGCAGAAAGTTGAGAGTGGTCTCAAAATGACCCCCATCCACGACTCTCTGTGCACAAGAATTTTCAGAACGATAGCTTAACCCCCCCCCCAGTTATCCCCGATTCTTTCCCTCAATGCAATCCTATGGGCGAAAAGCCGAAAACGCAGTTTGAGCCGCGCGGTTGACCCGATTTTCACAAAAACATTGCACGTGAACCACAGCACGCAGAAAGTTGAGAGTAGTCTCAAAATGACCCCCATCCACAACTCTCTGTGCACAAGAATTTTCAGAACGATAGCTTAAACCCCCCCCCAGTTATCCCCGATTCTTTCCCTCAATGCAATCCTATGGGCGAAAAGCCAAAACGCAGTTTGAGCCGCGCGGTTGACCCGATTTTCAAAAAAATATAGCACGCGACACGGACAACGCAGAGAGGTGAGAGTGGTCTCAAAATGACCCCCATCCACGACTCTCTGAGCACAAGAATTTCCAGAGCAATAGCTTCAAAAACAACGTAGTTATGCGCGATTATTTGCCGCAATGCAATCCTATGGCGAAATGTTTTCAAGATGGCGACCGGAGCGCTCCGCCTGAACTCGGAGCTCCGAAAAATGGTCGCTTCTCTTCGCCTTGCTTCTAGGGGGTCCACGGTCCGCTCCTACTCCGCCTCTGGGTAAGGCGGAGCAGGCCAATCCGCTACTGCTTCTACGCTCCTAATCGGAGCGGAGCACATCCCTACTTTAAAGCTGCTGTTATTGATAAGCGTTATGATGCCACTAGATTGGAACACACGTGTCTTTGTAGTGCACAGGAACTGAAAGCACCAGGGGGAAATACTAAAAGTAGTTTGGGCAAAAAATTGAAGAAGAAATAGTGTCAGCACTATTGGGGTGTGCATTGTTTGTCCTGCACATGATGCAGTTGTTCGAGTACTACGACCAAACAAAATGTAGATTGGCCCTTTTCCCATAATAATACTGACCTATGTTACCGTATTTCTTCAATTCTAAGACACACTTTTTTCCCATATAAACATCTCTAAAAACGGGGTGCGTCTTAGAATCGTGGGTGTGTCTTAGGTTTTTTTTCTGTTGGTGGTACTGAAATTAGTGTGTATCTTACAATCGAAGAAATACGGTATATGGCTGTTAATAAGGACTATAACAGTATAATACATGAAGTGCTTTAAATACTCTAAAGCAATATACAAATACTAAGTATTATTACCAGTCTTGTCCCACTTCTATTGCTTCCATTACTAAATATACATATGTATTAAGATGTGATTTGAAACGTGCGGATTGCCTGTATCTATCCTACTCACCTGGGGGTTTTTTTCTGGGTGCAATTCAATTCTTGATTTGTAATGCATTTCTTAATCATTCTCTGTTATCTGCTTGCAATGATGTTCAAGCCTTGTAATATTCCAGTTGGTTGTTAAACAATAAATGGTTGACTAACTACTGTGCTAAAAATAAATAACAAATAAAAACAATGTAATTTGCACCATTAATTCCAAAAGTTAACCATATGTAAAATGGGGGAGGGGGAGATACTTCCTTTTGTTTTCCCAGTGTCTCTACCAATAAATTTCATTGGATGATTCTGAGGCATATTAAAGTAAATTCTCTTTCAACTTTCTTAAATGCTGAAGGTAGGACTTTGCAGAATCAATGCTTGTTCTTCTTAAGCAAAGCTTGTTCTTCTATATACCTAACAATGCAAGACTTAATAAAGCCTTCCTTGAGTTTACCTGGGATAGATGTTAGGCTCCAGCTTCTTGGTTTCCCCTTTATAATTTATGTACAATATTTAAAATCTATTGCTAAACTGGAAAAAATTCAGTGTAGATGACTAATTCAAATAACAGAACATCTTCTAAGAATAATATATCTAATAAAAACTTATTATAAAATGGTATCATACACAATAAAAATATATTTAGATAGACAAAAAGTAACCTTCAATGAGTTTGAGGAATAAGCCCATGTCTGCTGAAGGATTATAAGTTGTTATAACTATTATGAAATAATTTAACAATGCTTATATCCTGCACCAGATCCTGGGCACTCATTTTGCTGCTTCTCTTGCTGGTTCAATATCTAAAATTGCAGTACTAAGCACACTTACTAGAGACTGTAGCACTGCAGGCTTAGTTACTGAACCAAAAGAGAAGTGGCAAAATGAGTAAGCTTCTTTGAACACAGAATATGGGTGAAGAACCTTTTTTCTCCTGATGGCCACTTACACATGGGCGGGGGGGGAATCAATTGGGGACCACACACGATCATTAACTATTTGTATTAATTGACTGTACTATGGGTTCTTAATTGTGTTATAAATGCCATAAATAACAACAACAACAATTTTATTGCAGTCAATAGACCATTCTGGCAAAAGTTACATACAAAAGGACTGAGCATATTGTGAGCTATTAAGAAGACAAGTAATCATAGAGGATCTAATAGAAATGGCCAAGTTCAAAAACTTGGCCACTTGCTCGGTGATTGATTTGTCTGCGTTCTGAAGTAATAGGGACATTAGAAATTCAGTTGGGTGACCAGGAAAAGGTTGTAAAATGGGGTTCAGAAGATCATTCCTAGCCCCTTGATAAAATCTACAGAACAGTAACAAGTGTGGTATGGTTTCCACCTCGGTATTTTTAGAGGGACAGCAGTGGGATTTTATTGTATCTGCCATCTAAAACTTTAGAGGGAAGGACGTTAAGTCTGGCTTGTGAGAATTGCCATAAATAAACAAGTAAATAAATTGCAATGCCTCAGGAAAGGCTGCTCTCATTAATTTCCTTTCTGAGAGCTAGAGAGGTACTTCCTAGAAATGCCTTGAGGCCTTATGAAATTAAGAGGGGGGGCATCTGCTCCCTTCCCTAGTAGAAATTCCCTACTCTTGTAGAAGTAGATGCTTTTGCGTAAACCTGCATAGGATTGCACTGTGTCTCTTGTAAGACATATAATAATCACATTTACTGTACCTGGAAGTTTCTGTCTTTCTGACATAATTCAAACTTACATTTTACCTCGTCAGTTGGAAGCTAGTTGACATCACCCACACTCTATGCCTTTCTGATTTCTTTCTGCACCTCAAGATTTCCATCTGAATGTTGCTTTTCGGATAGGGAAGACAGTATGTGGTTAACACTATATGGGAGTGGGGGAGCTTTAGGAAATGTTTTATCCTCTTATGCTTTATTAAGTATACCAACTCAGAGACTTCACTTGCAGAGTTCCCCCCTCCCTGTAAATGACATTATAATTTTTTATCAGATCCTGAGCTAATGAATATTCCATAAAATCATAACTGAGCACTTCATTGGACATCCTTGTATCACTTAATTTCCATGAGATCCACAGATATAATTCATAGGATGACAGCTGCCAATTATGATTGGCATGATTCTTACCTCATCTTTGGAGACAGTCCAGTTTAGCCAGCACATAAGAAGAAAACAAAGGTATTAAATACTAACATAATAACTCAATAACACAGTGCCTCTCCCTACCATACAATTGAGGTTGATCACTGATGTTTTGTGACAGAACTGATACCAACTGAAGCCTTGTGTTTCAGGTTACTTCAGAAAAGGTGAAGAATTTCTAAACTAGCGTCATAAGACTGAGGCTGCAATCCTATACCCTCTTACCTGGGAGTAAGCCACCTTGAACTCAATGGTAGTTCTTAGTAGAGATGTTTTAATTGTGAATTTGAGAAACTTTTATTATAGATTTCTGTTTCTTCTACTACTTAAAGACTTCAAGTTCTCTCTGCAGGCTGTTCCATATGTTTAACAGCAAGTAGCTCATGTGCACACTCAACATCTACCACAGCCGATCTTGTGTTGTATGCATATTCTCAAATACCTGTTTGCCATTTTCACATTATATGTTTTAGGTGTACACTTAGGTATACACTTAAAAATGTAATGTGTGAAGTGACCCTTTTTTAACTTATCCATTTTGGTGATTGGAAAGGTTCATGTTTGACTTGCATCAAAATTGTCCTTAATAAGTCTGTAAGGAACAGGCAGAACTCACCAGCGCCAATTGGCTCCACTTGGTTGAAATTGCCCGATCAAAGCCACAGCAGCTTGCAGCTGCTGTGGGCCACCTCCTGCTTTCCAGCTAGGCCAAAAGGGAAGATGAGCCATGGCTGCTGCCAACTGTAATGTCAGGTTCTCAGCCAAATTACCTTGCAAAGCAAGTGGAGGCATGAATCCATATCTTCAGCTAAAACAAAAAAACTCTCAACTGCAAATAAAACAAAACAAAACAGCTCCCTCCGACTTCCGACACCATGTAAGGTCGGGTTCTTATGTGGAGTTGTGGAGCAGAGTCCAAGATAACCGAGGCTCCGGTACGGCAAACAAACAATCTTTATTTCTCCATAGCAAGAACAGTGTCCAAAGTAAGCAGCAGCACGCTCTAGAGACAAGGACTAGCTAACACCCAAACCTTGATTAATTAAATAGAGTTCAGCTGTGCTGAGACACACTTTGACTTGAAAGAACATTACACCACACCAACCCTATCAAGATAGCAGATGCAGCAAAAATAGAAGGCAAGTCAAGGAGAGGGACAGAGGAGGAATGCAAGAGAAGAAAAGTGCTAACAGCGAAGAAGCAGGGAGAGAAGGAATCCAACAGGGAAAGAGACCCTTGGATGGACTTCTCTAGACCTTGCGAAATGGCCTCAGGTAGGACTCGTTGGATCCAATGGGACCAGAAGCCATTTTTTGCTTGAAAGGAAAGCATAGAATGGGGTGGAAAGTGAGACACCTATGAAAGGCAAGGTCTCTCCACTTACCTAGCATATCAGTTTGCAGCAGCTCTAGACTTATTTATTTATTTATTTATTACATTTCTATACCGCCCAATAGCCGGAGCTCTCTGGGCGATTCACTTAGTTTTCTCTTGGAATAGACCCAGGCAAATCTAGTTGTGACCTATTCTGACAACTATATTCCTTGACCAAATGAGGTTACTCCCAATAAGAACCTGTGGAAGAGGAGCGGGAGAGGTGGAGGCTAAGGGCTCATGATCTATGGTGAGCAGACTACCCAAGGGAGAAACGTGAACTTGAAATTCCCAAGGACAAACCGACTAGTAAGACAGAAGGTGCAAATTGGGCGGGGGGGGGGCTTATATCTAGGCACCCAAAGAGGGGAGAGATAGAATCATAGAACAGCAGAGTTGGAAGGGGCCTACAAGGCCATCGAGTCCAACCCCCTGCTCAGTGCAGGAATCCACCCTAAAGCATCCCCGACAGATGCTTGTCCAGCTGCCTCTTGAAGGCCTCTACTGTGGGAGAGCCCACAACCTCCCTAGGTAACTGATTCCATTTTGGGGGTAAACCCTACAACTTTACAAATGTTTTGCACAATTTTCATTTTTGTAATACAGCCCTAATCAGCATTTAGGCATTGTCATAGAACATGTTCATAAGATATATAATTTTTGCCACTAGGTTGTCTTAGCTTGTGAAAATCTATAAAATTTGCAATCCTGTGGAATTATTTTACTGGAGACTTAAACAACCACTCAGATTATAGAACTATCCAGTTATTGATAGGTTTATCATTTCTGCATCAAAACAGGTCTGGAGGGTTTTTTATTATTATTATTCAGCCCTGCTTTTTGAGAAGCAGGTTGCTGCAGTAGCTAAGAACACTTTTATCACTCTATTTTCCTGCCCTTAGAGATGTGAAAACCCGGGGTGGGTGTGTCAGGGACTGGAAAAGATGGGAGAAACCAAAAGAAGAAGAAAAACAATTCCCCCACAAAGGAATTTCTTTTTTTATCCTGGGGCTGGGGGAGGTGAGTTTTTTTTCTGGGTTTTCAAATTTTTGCTGGGCCTTCTCATCTCTTGTTGCACCTGCCCCCTTCTTGGAGAGAAAAGGTCAGAGAAGAATTTGTAATATTAATCCATGCTTCTGTAACTTTCTGGTTTGACTACTGTAATGCACTCTACGTGGAGCTGTCCTCAAAGACAGCTTGGCTGTTTGTCTCCTTTATGGGTTGGGTTCAGTTTTTTACCCATTATCTGTGCACCCACCTAACAACAGAAGTGGCATTTCTTTGGAAGTCTTTATAGCAGAGATCTTGGGATAATAATAACAGGTTATTTCATTTGGACATTTTCCTTTTATAATAAAAAACAGATGTTGTGTAGCTGCTACCTGTAACCCCATCCCACAAACACTGATAGAATTAAATTCTTATTTAGTATCATTTAATGTGTCTGGTCCAATTTGCTTTCCAAATTATGAGTCAGACCATGATTGGGTTACAATATTATCAGTATGCAGATGACACAGAACTCTGTTTCTTGTTCCATTCACTAATCCCAGAGAGGTTGCGGTTCTCTTAAACAGGTATATGGAGGTAGTTTTTGGATGGAGTGAACAAACTGAAACTTAATTGAGACAAGGTGGGGTTATTATTGGTAGGGAAGCCAACTGTTCTGGACAGACGTGTTGAACTGCTTCTGGATAGGATCATGCTCTCTCTGAAAGGCCAAGTTCATAGCTTAGGGCTCCTCCTAGATTCAGTATTATCTGCGGACGCACAGGTGGCAGTGCCGTTTGTCAGCTTAAGCTGATAAGCCAGCTACAAACCTGTCTGAATACAGTGGATTTTGCCTTAGTTACTCATGTCCTGGTTACATCGGACTAGACTATTGTAATGTGCTTTACATAATGCTGCCTTTGAAGATGGTTCAAAAGCATCAGGTGGTGCAGAGGCTGAAGGGGCTAAGTGTTCTGATGATATTTCACCATTTCTACATCACATGCATTGCCTACCTATTTTCTTCTGGGCCCAATTCAAAGTTTGACCTTTAAAGGCTTAAAAATTTAGGCCCAACTTACTTAAAAGACTGCCTACACCAATATGAAGCTGCTCCAGCAGCTTCATCTGCTATAGAACCCTGCATGTGTGCCTGCCCGGAGGGGTAGGCATGAAAGCCAGGCCTCTTTGGTGTTGGCTCGATATTTATGGAGCTCCTTCTTTTGGGAATTTTGGGAATTATGATTAGTTTCCTACCTATTTTCTTTTAGGTGGACACTAAAATATTTTTTATTTTAGATTTTTTTTTAATTAAGAGGGTAGAGATGTAATTGTATATTGTTCTTAGTGGCATAGTTTTTAGCTCTCCTGGTAGAATGGCTGTTTTGAAATGGTATAATTTCAGTGCTCTTTTTCATTCTTGGTCTTGCTGATCCCCATCTTTAATGTCTGCTTTACACACATTTATAAGGCGGTTTATAAGTCTCTTAATGGTGTCTGATTCTAGCTGGAAGGAGAATAACGACCAGATAATGGCCATCCCATGCAAGTGAATGAATATTTCTATAGGAGCACAAACAAGAGGGGAATAGAAGACCATTCAGGTCAATTGACTTCTCTAAAGGCAGGATTGTCTATATCAGAGGCTGAGGACTTGTGGCCTAAGTCACTGGATTTTGATAAACCAAAGATGAGCTTGAATTGTGCCTCACTAATGTATTTCACATTAAGTAAGGAGTAGTCTCACCTAGAAGAAGTAGTTCTACAGTATTATTCTCTAAATTTGAATTTGCCTTTTCCCGTTTTCTTTCTGTAGAGGGATTATTTACCTTTAATTATGAAACAGCCGAGTGCAGATCATGATGTTCTTGATTGTATTTGCTGGCTTCTAAATGCAAGCATTAGCTGTCAGCAGGCTTTTCACGTGTTTTCTTCTTCAATTTGTTTTAATGTGCTTGTGCATTTGGTGGTGGTGGTGGGGGATCTGTATGTCCCTCCCTCTCCAGAAAGTCTCATGTGAAACAGCAGGCTCAATACACACAGCTGTGCTTAAAAGGTTTCTCCATTAAAAGGGTGGGTAGCAGTGTCGGCCCCGACAGCACCAAACTCTTTTTGGAGGGATGTCGTGGGAAAGAGGATGCCTGATTTCAGATTCCTCAAACTGATGGTGTTGCAATTAACAATCTTCATTATAGCCTCTTTCTTCCATGATTTATCACACACTACTACTTTACATTTTGCACCTTCTGAAAGGCCTCTTTTGAGGATCAGAGGGGCCCTTAGGAACGGCCTGGGATGTGATACACAGGACTACAGTGTGAAGGGAGAATTGCCACAGATCAGAAGCAGAAAGTTTGAGAATTTCAGAGGACTATTTCAATTCACCCTTTAAACCAACATTTCTTAAAATGTACTCTATAGAGAGGCACTATTTCATGTGCTCTAATTCAATCCAATATGTATTGTAATTTTAAGGTGGATATTTATAGATTGATTAGCCCTTGATGCAGACCTGATAATTGGACTGTAGTGAAAATGTTTAATATTAGCAGTTTGAGCAACCTCTGTCATCAAATACTGTATTTCTTCTGTTAGATCCCCCACATTAAAATAGATTGGAGGTTTTTTTGGTCCTTTATCACAAGACTCCTACTAGAATAGTTAATTTTCTTACTTCATTGCCTGTTGTGAGATTATTTCACAGCAGCAGCAACACAATACAAATGCAGCACACAAAAGATCAAAATGATTCCAGCTTGTTTGGCCGATTCAAAAGGTTCTGTGATGCTCAAGACACAAGAGCATTCATTTAGCAGAACAAAATGGTGACTGTATTTGTATCAAGGTAGATCAAAAGCAGCTGAAAACTTACAGCATTTACATAAGACTAGGGGTGCAGCTATGGGAACCCATCTTTTGAGTTCTAACAATACATTTTCAAACCAGGAAATAAGGATATATGTGTAAGGGGAGGATGAAAAATGGATTTTCTTCTAATACCTTTTAGAATCTAGATTGTCGACTTTTTAAAAGCCCAGATGTGTGTAGCAAGGACATTCAGGGCTATAACTTAGCAACTGTGAATAAATTTCAAAGCCCTTTTATGCTACCAGTGGACTTGGCCTTCAGTGAAAATCTGTTTCCTACAAGCTAAAGGCAGTTTCTATAGAATATACAGTTTGAAGCTATTTGCAGATTTGTGATCCAAGTCCTTTTCCTTTTGCATTTTACCAGCATGCCATATGCTGTGTTTGTGTGTATTCATAGAATCATAGAATAGCAGAGTTGGAAGGGACCTACAAGGCCATCAAGTCCAACCCCCTGCTCAATGTCTAAGACACACACACACACACACACACACACACACACACACATATATATATATATATATATATATATATATATATAAAATCTAAATTTCTCTGGGATTGGACTGGAGCAGAGCATTGGTCCGGGCCCAATTCAAAGTGCTGGTATTAACAGTCAATGCCCTAAACGGCTTGGAGCCAGGCTATCTGAAGGAACGCCTCCTCTCATATGTACCTGCCCAGACCCTAAGGTCATCCTCTGCGACCCCCTGCCAAAGGAAGTGAAGCAGGTGGCTACCAGGAGAAGGGCCTTCTCTGCTGTGGCACCCCGGCTGTGGAATGAGCTCCCTAAGGATGTTCGCTTGGCACCTACATTATATTCTTTTAGATGCCAGGTGAAGACCTTTTTATTCTCCCAGTATTTTAACAGTCTATAAATCAATTTTAACCTTGCTGTTTTAAATTTGTATTTTAAATTTGTATTTTTGCATTGCTGCTGTTTTTATCTTGGTTGTGCTTTTATATTGTATTTTATATTATGGTTTTATACTGTTGTTTCGTTTTGAACTGTCTTAATTTTGTAAACCGCCCAGAGAGCTTCGGCTATTAGGCGGTATAGAAATGCAATAAATAAATAAATAAATAAATAATTGGTAATGTGACAAACACATAGCCAATAAGCATCCTTCACAGAAAGCATCCTTTAGTTTTTGTCCTTGGCTGAAACTGAACCATGCTAAAAACGTGCAGAAACATGCTTTTTTTTTTAAAAAAAAAGAACTGGTATAGAAAAATGTAAATATGTACTAAACATGGTGAAGGAACTTTAAGCTGTCTTGTTGCTCTTAGGGTGAAATCCTATGCATGTTTAGGCTGAACAAAAGTTCCACAACTCCCAGCATGCCGCAGGGTTACATTTGTTCGTACCCTCCATACGTTCTTTTCCAGGATTGTATCCAAGTATGTGTGAGTACAATCAGAGGAGCACTGATATAAATGTGTGTTTACTAACCTATTTTTAAATATCTTTTATAGGAATGAAATCCAAATGGGAAAGATATCTACAATAAAATCCAAAGGTAACTATACCATTATTTTATTATTATTATTATTATTATTAATAATAATAATAATATTTATTTATAAAGCGCCATCAATTTTCATGGCGCTGTACAGAATAAAACAAAACAAGACAATCTGCCATATGGCTTACAATCTAAAATCACCATAACAGACAGGTGAGGGAGGGAAAAAACCAATAGGGGTAGGGGACATTAAAACTAAATATAGACTAGTATGACCACGCTACGGTTAAAATGCTTTCAAGAAAGGAAATGTTTTCAAGCGAGATTTAAAAACAGAAATTGACGTCGTGGTCCGCAAATGCACTGGAAGAGAATTCCAGGCATAGGAGGCAGCGAGCGAGAATGGGCGAAGACGAGCGAGAGATGTGGAAACTCTTGGGCAGGTGAGAGACATGGTGTTGTTGGAGCGGAGGGCACGAGCAGGGCGATGGAGTGAAATAAGGGACGAAAGGTAGGGAGGAGCCAGATCATGACAGGCTTTAAAAGCAAGAAGAAGAAGAAGCTTGTATTGGATTCTATAAGAGATAGGAAGCCGATGGAGGGATTTTAGAAGTGGGGTGACATGATCAAAACGACGAGCCAAGAAAATAATCCTAGCCGCTGAATGATGAATGGAGAGCAGTGGAGACAAATGAGAAGAAAGACCGGTTAACAAAACATTACAATAATCCAGGCGAGAAATAACCAAAGCATGAACAAGGGTCTTGGCGGAAGAGACCGATAGGAACGGTCGAATTCTAGTGATGTTGTACAAGAAGAAACGACAAGACTTAGCTACAGCCTCGATATGTGACGAAAAGAAAAGAAGAATTAAAAATAAAACCAAGGCTACGAGCTTCCTCAACAGCATAAGGTTATTAATGGTAATTTGCAATTACAGAAGTAAATAGGGGTGCTAACTGTGCCTCCTCCCCCTGACCTCGCAAATTTGGTAAGAACGTAAGAGCTGGATCAGATCAAGAGTTCTTATAATCCAGCATCTTGTTTCTAGCAATGACTAGACAGACAAGCAACTCCACAAGCAAGACCAGAAGGCTTGAAAGTGAGTGTGTGTAGGGTCTATTTTGCCATCATAGCCAGCCAGTGGCCATCATCACCACATTTGGGGATGGGCAGGACGTGTTGTTGGGTGGAGGGAAGGCTTCCACAAGCACCTGAACACCAGAGTGCAGCAACCAGAGCGGTGTAGTGTAAGTAATATTAGTTGTCCATAAGATAAATGTTTCGTTCTCTTTTCCCCACCGGATAATCCTAATCCAGCTTTCTGGGGTGATTCTGATGACAGCAACTCTGATATTGAAGCAGCTCTGCGTCCTCAAGTGCATTGCTCAAATGAAGACGAATTTGATGACTTCTATGACTGAGGGACTAACATTACACACACACACACGTGACAAAAAGCCCAATGGCATCTTTCCGTAGGGAAAGCTTTGGGAGGGGTGACTTGGAGCAGAGGAGTTGCTGCTATGTTTATGTACCCTATTCTGCTGACCACTTTTCCACTTCAAATCATCCTCTTGGCTGTCGTCGTCGTCCTCCCCCACAGGGCTCCAAATGTGTGTTTGTGCATGGACATAAAGTATAATTCCAACCTGAGAAGCCTAAGACTTAACTCTTGCCCTTGTAAGCACTTCTTCCACATCCATGGGGTGGGATGGGGGATGTGAGTTTGAAGTGGGAGAAATGATTAGGATATGCCCTTGGATTATGTACACCGTCCCGCACCGTTTCTGTTCCCGACTGATCCACTCAAAGCAGTTTTTCTTGTTCTAAAATGGCCATCAGGCTACTGTGACATGTGCTTATATATAATGTGTAGTTTGGGTCCAATTTAGAGCCAAAAAAGGATGTGATGTTGTTCACACAAATTACTAATTACTTCATTTAAAAAACAGCTTCTGGGGGCCCTGATCCACATTGGGATTGTGGCTTGGATCACTTTAACCCTTTGCCCCCACTGCACTCTAAATTTGTATTTTCTTCTCCCCTATTGCTGCTGTTTGTACCAGGATGAAATCTACCATTTGATGGTATATTTCTCAACGCAAATAACCACAGGTGAGGGTGGGGGATTCAGGCTAAGACTGCAGTGTGGGCAAAGCGTTAAACCCTACCCCTCCCACCATCCCAATCTGTAACATGCTCCCCTCCAATGTCTAATTACTTAAAAAGTCACACAATTAATAAATGTGTAAATAACATCACATCTGTTTTGACCCTTGCTTGGCAATTGGTATGTAGGAGTAGGCCACATTATTTTAGAAATCACATTTTTATACATGTGCCTCAGCCACAGAACATTATCTTATACAGTGGCATTTGTTGTTGTGCCTGTTCTCCAATAAAATGTTCCCCAGGCAATTTGCTTCCTGTAATTATTTTTAAAGTTCTGACCTGTGTTGTTGTTGATCTATATTTTGAAATTTATAAGCATATTTATTAAATATTGCAGCTTTGAAACAAGGAGCATCTTCTCAGTCTGAAAAGGGGGTCTTGCTTCAGCAGTTAATTGGAAGCTATGCTGTTATAGCTTTGCTAATTGCAGGCTGTTTACTAAATCATAGGACAGTCAGAAAACTCAGGACACCTGGCCTAATTTTTGTAATAAGGCAGGACTATCCATCCAGAGAGCTGGTTTGGTGTAGAGGCTAAGAAACTGAGTTGTGAGTCAGGAAGTTCCTGGTCTGAATCTCATCTGCTGTGAAGCCACTAGGTTGTCTTAGGCAAGCTACTCATTCTCAGTTCCCCCATCTGCAATATTTGTGGGGTGGGGTAAATACTGACTTATAGGTTGGACTTCCCTCCTTCGGGAGCAGGACAATCCCATCAGCCCTTTTCCCAGTCCACTTAATTTCTGTTTCTCTTTACCTCTTCCCTAGAATCATAGAATCTCAGAATAGCAGAGTTGGAAGGGGCCTACAAGGCCATCGAGTCCAACCCCCTGCTCATTGCAGGAATCCACCCTAAACCCTCCTGAACTCCTTTTCCTTGTGTGTCATGTCTTTATTAGACTGTAAGCCTGAGGGCAGGGACTGTCTTTTTTGCTAAGTGTAAGCCGCTCCAAGAGCCTTTTTTGGATGAGGAGTGGGGTATAAATATGATAAATAATAAATAAATAAATAAATAGGTTTGATGTAAGGATTATAACTAGAAAATGTATGTAAAGCATTTTGGACAATTGAAAGCCCTAGATACATTTTTATTATTATGAACATCGAGAACCAAACAATAGTATGGCAGAACTGCCTTATTACAAAATACACTAGGATCAGAAATATACTAGGACAGACCTGCAAATCTGTAACCCAACAACCTGAATGCATCTTACCAGCCATATATTGTAGTCTGTAAATGCTTTACAACCTCTTCTGTTTTTGCAGTAAGGAGCAGAGAGCAAACCCAAGTTTGTTGAGACCTAGTATAGGGTGGGGAACTTCTGGCTCTCCAGATGCTATTGGATTCTAACTTCCATCAGTTGTCAGAGATGATGGGATATGTAATCCAGTAACATCTGCAAGGGCAGAGGTTCCACTTTGTATCCTAGTAGATTGTCATACTGTGCTTCATTTGGTTGGTGTGTCACAACTTGTGGAGATCAGATCACAAGACAAGCTGTCCAAATTTGTTCCCAGTTCCTGGAATTTTTACATTACTCTTCTTTTCCCTATTTAAATGAGGGAACTGCTAACTTATTGTGGATTCCCTGCTAATAGTACAGCCAAACTGGATACTAAATTAGGAAGGCTGTCGAATATATATTAATACTAATATATTACTCCACTTCTGAAATCTCTTCATTGGCTTCCAATTCACTCCAGAATCCAATATAAACTTCTCCTGCTGACCTTCAAAGCTCTTCACGGTCTAGCTCCTGCCTATCTCTCCTCTCTCATCTCACACTATCGCCCCGCTCGGGCTCTCCGCTCCTCTGATGCCATGCTTCTCGCCTGCCCAAGGACCTCCACTTCCCTTACTCGGCTTCGTCCTTTTTCTTCTGCTGCCCCTTACGCCTGGAACGCTCTTCCAGAACACTTGAGAACTACAAACTCAATCACTGCTTTTAAAACTCAGCTAAAAACTTTTCTTTTCCCTATAGCCTTCAAATATTGAGTTTGTTCTGACTCTATACTGTTAGCTTCACCCTACCCGGTGCCTGTTTACACTTCCCTGTGCCTGTTTGCATTCTCCTTCCCTCTTTATTGTTTACTACAACTTATTAGATTGTAAGCCTATGCGGCAGGGTCTTGCTATTTACTGTGTTATCTGTACAGCACCATGTACATTGATGGTGCTATATAAATAATAATAATAATAATAATAATAATAATAATAATACATGCATCAGGAACCATTTTTATCAGGACCATGGCAGGGGAGGAAAGGGTTAAACCTTCCCTCCCTGAATGCTATGGAACTAATGAAAATACCCCTCCCTATTTTAGAAATGAGTTTCCTTATGACAAATTTAGCATCGTATGTAGTTTAGCTCTGAAAAAATAGAGGTTTATAGAAATCCTTGAAGAATATAGAGCAGGAACTGGCATACTGAAAAAAGCTCTCCACTTAGAAATTAGAACAGACTAAATTTGGTTTGAGATGGAGAGAGGGCAGATTAAGAACTTTTTCAATTCTCAAATCTATTCTTGCCTCTAGTGTGAGCTACCTTATCTCCCTTTTAAACATGACTTCCTCGTCTTAGAATATTCTCTCTTAAGGCCATCTTCCCACCTATAAGCAGGGCAGCAAAGTAGTCATTCAAAAAGCTGTCCACAAAGTATTTCTTTACTACATTTAGATACTGCCCCATAGCTGAAGCTCTCTGGGCAGTTTACAGAAGTTAAAAACAGTGAACATTAAAAACAAATATACAAAATTTAAAACCATAAAATACAAACAAAAACAGACAATATCTGTTTAAAACAACTATTCTGGGGTTTACCCTACCCTGTGCCTGTTTGCATTCTCTTCCCCTCCTTATTGTTTTATTATGATTTTATTAGAATGTAAGCCTATGCGGCAGGGTCTTGCTATTTACTGTTTTACTCTGTACAGCACCATGTACATTGATGGTGCTATATAAATAAATAAATAATAATAATAATAATAATAATAATAATAATAATAATAATAATAATTTAAAAAACTCAGCATATGCTGTTAAATGCCTGGGAGAAAAGTCTTGACCTGATTCTGAATAGATAACAACATTGGCGCCAGGTGAGCGTTGTTGGGGAGATCATTCCATAATTGAGGGCCACCACTGAAAAGGCCCTCTCCCTTGTTGCCATCTTCTGCGCTTCCCTTGGAGTAGGCACCCAGAGGAGGACCTTAGATGTTGGGCGTAGTGTATGGGTAGGTTCATGTCGGAGAAGCGTTCCGTGTGGCCCCAAGCCATGCAAGGCTTTACAGGTTAAAACCAGCACCTTGAATTGGGCTCGGAAATGTACAGGCAGCCAATGCAAGCGGGCCAGAGTCGGTCTTATATGCTTGAACCTTCTGGTTCCAGTTATCAATCTGGCTGCTGCATTTTGCACAAGCTGCAGCTTCTGAACTGTCTTCAAAGGCAGCCCCACGTACAGCACAATGCAGTAATCTAATTTGGAGGTTACCAGAGCATAGACAACTGAAGCTAGGTTATCCCTGTCCAGATAGGGGCGTAGCTGGGTCACAAACTGAAGTTGGTAGAAGACACTCTGTGCCACCGAGGCCACCTGAGCCTTAAGTGACAGAGATGGTTCTAGGAGAAGCCCCAAGCTATGAACCTGCTTTTTCCGAGGGAGTGCAATCCCATCCAGAACAGGTTGAACACCCTCTACCTGGTCAGAAGAACCACCCACTAACAGCATCTCAGTCTTGTCTGGATTAAGTTTCAGTTTATTAGCCCTTATCCAGTCCATTGTTGCAACCAGGCACTGATTCAGCACATCCACATCCTCGCCTGTTGAAGATGAAAAGGAGAAGTAGAGCTGTGTGTCTTCAGCATACTGATGACAACACACTCCAAAACTCTGAATGACCGCACCCAACGGTTTCATGTAAATGTTAAACAGCATGGGGGACAAGACTGACCCTTGCAGAACCCCATGCTGGAGATTCCACGGAGCCAAGCAATGTCCCCCAACTACCACCTTCTGGAGCCGACCAGCCAGGTAGGAGCAGAACCACTCCTAACTCAGCAAGTCTCTCCAGAAGGATACCATGGTCGATAGTATCGAAAACTGCTGAGAGATCAAGAAGAATCAACAGAGTATGTTTCACATCAAGGGAATGAGTTAGTAAACATGTGAAAAAGGAAGCAATAGGATATTTAAAAAGCAAGAAGTGATGAGATAAAAGGTTTATAAAACTGCCTTGTGAGAAGGAACAGGAGAGTGATGGAGGCAGGTGAAGATAGCAGATGTTTTCTTGAGTTGGACTGACTCTTCCTCTATAGGACAAACTGATACCAACTGCCCAACGGGAAGGATTTGAACAACTGTATTTATGCTGTTTCATCCCGATGTTATTAATGTATTTTAATTTCACTTGAAAGCCATCTTAGAAGGATTTATAATCTAAAAGGGATGGTATAAATCTATGGTGTAATTTTTTTTTTTTTTTTAACGAACAATCCCTTAAGAATTCCATCTGGATTCAAATACAATCCACAGAGTAATAGTGAATTGGCAGATGACATGTAGCATATGTATGTGTAACTATTTATTAGCAATGCTGCTTCTCATTTGAAACAAATCCTGAAGCAGTTTACAAAAGAATAAAACAAACAAAACACACACATCTGCATACACAATAATATTATGAGGTTGGGTACAAAAACAGCTCATGGCTGGGAGAAAGCCAAAGCAAACAGAGACATATTTAAAAAAATGCCTAAAACATGCCCTGCTTACACTTGTATTGAAATGTGGCAATACAATTTAGTTATTCTTCACTCTCTGCATTGTACTCATACTATTTCCATACATACTCCAGATTCTGTGTCAAGGAAATCAAACAGCATCAACATTTTAAATAATAAAAAAAATCCAAGAGTGTAGACATTTTTGTCAACTGCAGCAAAAAATTTTTTTTTATTGTGGGACTTAGAAAATTCATGCTACAATAAATGTTTTTTAAGACTTTAATATATTACATAACACTTTGTTCTTTATTTGTTTATGTTTTATATTAAACAAATTCTCTCCCAAGATCTAGGATTTAAATCTTTACAAAATTTGGACATGTTCAGACAGACGTTTAGAGCATCGTAAAGAGATTTTGCTAGATCCTTTATGTGGGTGAAAGCAAGATGTATTGGACAGCATAGGGTCATGGCCCAAGCTGAGGCAAAGAGAATAATTTTTTGCAGGACAAAAAGAAATGTGGATAGTACATGGTGTGTGGTCTTGGTGAAATCAGTTACTATGGTTAGACTATGATCAGAGGATGTACTAACACTATGATAACAGAATGAAATTTAATAGGGATAAATGCCAAGTTCTACATCTAGGAAATAGAAATCAAATGCACAGTTACAAGATGGGGGATACTTTGCTCAGCAACACTACAAACGAGAAGGATCTTGGAATTGTTATAGATCACAAGCTGAATATAAGCCAACAGTGCGATATGGCTGCAAGAAAGGCAAATGCTATTTTGGGCTGCATTAATAGAAGTATAGCTTCCAAATCACATGAGGTACTGGTTCCTCTCTATTCGGCCCTGGTTAGGCCTCATCTAGAGTATTGCGTCCAGTTCTAGGCTCCACAATTCAAGAAGGACGCAGACAAGCTGGAGCGTGTTCAGAGGAGGGCAACCAGGATGATCAGGGGTCTAGAAACAAAGCCCTATGAAAAGAGACTGAAAGAACTGGGCAGGTTTAGCCTGGAGAAGAGAAGATTGAGGGGAGACATGATAGCACTCTTCAAATACTTCAAAGGTAGTCACACACAGGAGGGCCAGGATCTCTTCTCAATCCTCCCAGAGTGCAGGACACGGAATAACGGGCTCAAGTGAAAGGAAGCCAGATTCCAGCTGGTCATAAGAAAAAACTTCCTGACTGTTAGAGCAGTACGACAATGGAATCAGCTACCTAGGGAGGTTGTGGGCTCTCCCACACTAGAGGCCTTCAAGAGGCAACTGGACAAGCATCTGTCAGGGATGCTTTAGGGTGGATTCCTGCATTGAGCAGGGGGTTGGACTCGATGGCCTTGTAGGCCCCTTCCAACTTTGCTATTCTATGATTCTATGATAGGAAGCAATTATTTTTATGCCACAAAGCAGCTAGAAACTGCTGCACATTTGCTTCTTCAGTTCTGTTATTGGAATCATTCTTCATTGAAAGGGCAGAATATCTAATGTCCTGGGAAGTCAGATTTGTCCAATTCCTACTGTCAGGCCCTCTCACTGTGAGATAAGCTCTCCACCTTTGGCTGCAATTGGCAATCAAGCCAACTTAGGTTCTACTTATTGCAGTAGGCCCAGTAGCCAAAGACTTATCTGAGGAACCTGGATATCTGAAAATTATTAGGTGCTGGGTAATAAAGCAAATGGCACTAGCAGGGATTCTTTTTCCATGCCTGATGTTGAGACAGATGAAATTGTTTCACTAACAAAATGGGAAAATTAGGCACAATACAGATGTACCAAAGCATTTCACATTTTATAACTGCGTGAATATACAATACTTAATAATTTGTTATGTTTACATGTTCTAGCTCTCTTTGTTCTTAATTAATCATTGTTTCTACTGCCTTTATAAATTCTTTAAAAATTATTACTGTATGCTCTAATGCTGGCTGGGGAATGCTGGGAGTTGTAGTATTTTTTTCTGTCTAAAAATGCATAGGATTGTGCCCTAAGTCTCACTAAGTTAAAGCGGGTTGATACTTGCCATTACATATGCTATGTAGCTGGTGAGATTTACTTTGTACTGCTAAAATAATATAGGACAATTGTGAGTATTGAAAGATATCTTTTACACAGAAAGAGAGACAGACAACTTTTCTTTTAAGACCTGTGATTAGGAAACCAAGGAAGAATAAACCTGTATCCAAATACAAAATGCCACTGCTCACCTTCCTTTCCACTTCTTCAAACTACGTTATCAAGATAGTAAATTTTGTTGAATGTGCTTGAGCTATAATTACTCCATACATAGAGGCAGGTCCACTTGGAAACAGCAAAGTAGCATCACAGATAATGATACAGTTTGCACATAACAGCAGCAAATCGTTGGGTAAACAACCCAAATTTAACCTACAATTAGTGTCTGGGTTTCCATGTCATGGAGCAACTTCCAAATGGTAGCTGCACATAGTGGGCACATGCCACAATTGACCCACAATTTGCCCATTATATACCAACATGGACAATATTATAAAGATAGTTTACTTATTCTTACTGAGTTCTATAGGACTTGTTTCCTGGAAAGTGTGTTTAGGATTGCTGCTTGTATCAGAAGCAGGAGTCCCTTATTAAGAGTCACTTGTAATCTTTAAAAATTGGGATTAGGTAGTGCTGCATGACAAGTCACTTAATGACACAGAGAAAGATATATCTTGACAACAAAATGTATTAGTACTAATCTAGTAATTCAGTTAAAGTACTTAACAATTATTTTTGACATAACTTTGAAGTATCCTAAGTTTGATAGTTTTAACTATTTCTTGCCATTATGGACAATCTTAATTTTTTGTAATAGCTGTTTTCAAAAGCTTGTAGGTTTTTTGTAGCTAATCCCTCCACAATGAATAGCCATGCTAGGATTCCCCATATATTCCAGTATAAATATAACTTGAACTATCACCTTGTTCTTCATGACCTGGTTGCATATAACACTAACCTATGGTTTATTTAACCAATGGTTTATTTAACTATGGTTTGTTGCCCTACCCACATTTTGTCTGGCAGACGACCAAACAAACTGTGGTTTGCTTTCTCATTTCCTGGTTGTATAGTTCCCTCCTTTGCCTGCTCCCTTCCATATACCAAACATCTTTGTGGCACTGTAGTATTGGCATATAGAGCTGCTTGGTTTTTAACCTTTGTTGCCTGCTGCTTCTGTAGCCTGGCGAAGCAACTCATAAACAACCCCCAAGTCTGGATTTACACATAATGACAACCCATGGTTTAAACAACCTAGAATTCAAAACACAATAACAAACCATGGGTTCTCTTTCTGCATTGTTACCATGGTTTGCTAGTGCATTTGGATTTGCAGATAATGAATGGTTAAATAAACTGTGGGTTAATATTATGTATGAACCAGGTTACTATCTCACTAAAAATTTAGAACGTATTTACTTACCAGAGATTGAAATAAGATAGTGCCAACTAAAATATCTATTTGTGCACTTCTGTCTTTCCACAATATATTTCCTGTTTCTTCACATTGTTATAATGTTTGAAGTTGAAGTCAACTCAGATTTTATATGTTTATAAACTTTGGGCACATTTATAAACTTAAGCGTGCTTTCTCAGAGGAAAGCCATACTTAGCTTAATGTGCTTTACTATCCAGTGTGCATTTAGGATTGCAGCATAAGTCCCACTCATCTCAATGGAGGAGATAAGCTTGTCCTTAAACATCTTCCATTAAAATTAACAGGACTTCAAATAAAAAGATGCATAACTAGCTGGAATGTGTCATAGAATCATAGAATAGCAGAGTTGGAAGGGACCTACAAGGCCATCGAGTCCAATCCCCTGCTCAATGCAGGAATTATATCAAATATAATTTGGATGTATGGAGAGATGAGTAATCTAGTTAGTGGAATTAGGCAATTATATTTTCAATAGGCAAAAGTGAATATAAATTAAAACACGAGTGAGACAATGTCCCTTTCATAACATGTCTTTAAAGCTTTCTTCAAAGTTCTTCCTCACTGAGTTCACTGGACGAAGTGGTGCAGCGACCCTTAGACATTGGGGCCCAGAGTCCGGGCCCAGAGAGCTGCAGGGGATGAGGCCATCAGAAACAAACTCCGTTTCATTCCTGTAGTCATAATGGTGCTATGATTTACCTGTGTTTAAAGTGCCAGACTGGACAAGCTCAGATGATGATGATGATGACGATGATGATGATTTTATTACGTTTCTATACCACCCAATAGCCGGAGCTCTCTGGGCGGTTCACAAAAATTAAAAACCATTCCAAGTATAAAACGACAGTATAAAATACAATATAAAAAGCTCAACCAGATAAAAACAGCAGCAGCAATGCAAAATTACAAATTTAAAACACCGAGTTAACATTTATTTATAGAATGTTAAAATGCTGGGAGAATAGAAAGGTCTTCACCTTGTGTCTAAAAGCATATAACGTAGGTGCCAAACGAACCTCCTTAGGGAGCTCATTCCAGCTAGGGTGCCACAACAGAGAAGGCCCTGCTCCTGGAAGCCACCTGCCTCACTTCCTTTGGCAGGGGCTCGTGGAGAAGGACCCCTGAGGATGACCTTAGGGTCCCGGCAGGTTGTTGTTGTTGTTGTTGTTGTTGTTGTTGTTGTTATTATTATTATTATTATTATTATTATTATTATTATAAATCTGGGAAGGCAAACAGCTTTGTAGAAGCATTGCAAAGCATGGAATGGCGGTTGGCATCACAGAGAAACGTTAGTTGCGTGCTTCGTAACTTAAGTTCATAACTTCCGCCCCTCCTGTGGAATTCCCTGCCTCTGGAAGTCAGGCAGGCGCCAACCTTGTACTCCTTTCGGTGCCTCCTGAAAACATCTTTATTCCAAGAATCCTTTCCTTAATATGCAGCCTTGGATCTCTGTTTTTGCTTCTTTTAAATTTTGTTTTAACTGTTTTATTCTGTTTTTATTTTCATTTTATCTTGCACACCGCTCCGAAATGTTTCAATGGGGAGCGGTATATAAATATTCTAAATAATAATAATAATAATAATAATAATAATAATAATAATAATGTGACTAATACACACAGCTGTCTATAAGCCCGCGGGGAAAGACTATGAAGTCACCTAGCTGCATTGCTGACTGGAGCACTTAAAATGCCGGAACCTACTCAAGAAAAGCAGGGGGCTTTTGCGTCCTCTCCCTACTCTGACAGGGATCCGTCTCTTACAAGCTGCCACTCAAAAAGCAAAAGCCCCGGCTGGGGAAGCGCCACGCTTCTACCCGATAGGAAGAGGGAGGGGGGATTGTGATGTCACTGGCCACGCCCGACTCCCAGACTTGACTGCCTGCTTCCTTTTCCCGTCATGCCAAGCGTGACCTAGTGACCCGGAAGTTTTTCATCGCCGTCGCCGGTCACTTCTCCGAAAAGCTTGGGGGGTTCCGAGCACTTGAGGGGGCGGATAATGGGGGTTCCGGCCTTCTTTCGGTGGTTGAGCCGCAAATACCCGTCTATCATCGTGCACTGCACCGAAGAGAAGGTAAGAGCGAGGCCGCTGGGGCTGAGCCAGCTGGGCGTAGCGAAGGCCGTGGTTCTGCGTAGCGACCACGTTAATTAAGGCCGAGCTGAGGAAGGAGGCGGGCGGGCAGTCTCTTAGGGCGGGATACCGCTCTCGCGAGGTTTCGCATCGGTAAACCCCTGGAATGGCTCTCTTCTCTCTCTCCCCCCCCCCCCCCGGCCTTCTTTTCCTCCTCCACGTGCGGCTGTAAACAGACTCGCTGCTCGATCCCAAAGCCCGTCGTTTTCATGGTTTGCAACAGAGGCGCTGCAAAACTATTGGTTCTTTAATGCGCGGGGTATTGTACCCATGTACTAGTTGCCAACTATTTTCTTGAAGCAATAATGCTGCCATTTATATAGTGAGTCACATGTATGCTATCTTATTCTAGTTCTGGCCCCATCTTGCAATTCGGAGGTGATAGTGGTTCGTTTAAGGACACTTAACAAATTCATGGCAGAGATGAGATTTGAACCGGTTACTTCCACATTTCTAGCTAGTCTCTTTAGCTCCTAATTACAGGAAGTACTAAAACAAAGGACAGTACTTGCTCATAAGGAAACCATACTTGCCCATAGGGATCCATTGCAAAGCACTTGCCCATAGGGATCCATAGGACAGAAATCTCCATAGAGAAACCATACTTGCCCATAGGGATCCATTGCAAAGCACTTGACCACAGAGAAACCATACTTGCCCATTGGGATCCATTGCAAAGCACTTGCCCATAGGGAAACAGAGGACAGAATTTGACCATAGAGATACCATACTTGCCCATAGGGATCCATTGCAAAGCACTTGACCACAGAGAAACCATACTTGCCCATTGGGATCCATTGCAAAGCACTTGCCCATAGGGAAACAGAGGACAGAATTTGACCATAGAGATACCATACTTGCCCATAGGGATCCATTGCAAAGCGCTTGCCCATAGGGATCCATAGGAAAGAATTGTCCATAGAGAGACCATACTTGCCCATAGGGATCCATTGCAAAGCACTTGACCATAGAGAAACCATACTTGCCCATTGGGATCCATTCCAAAGCACTTGCCCATAGGGATCCGTAGGAAAGAATTGTCCATAGAGAGACCATACTTGCCCATAGGGATCCATTGCAAAGCGCTTGCCCATAGGGATCCATAGGAGAGAATTGTCCATAAACCATACTTACCCATAAGGATCCATTGCAAAGTGCTTTGCACTTTGGCAGAGTAAATGAACAGAAGTTTGCAAAGAGCCTTTAGTAATATATAACAGGGGTTTTAGATAGTGATTCTTGATGTGGAAAGAGTGGTGTTACACATATGCAAGAATGAGCCTATTTTCATTTGTGAAACCTTTGAGAGTGTGGTCCGGTGCATCCTTACTTAGAAGTATGGCATTGTTCTTGATAATAATAATAATAATAATAATAATAATAAAAAAAAATACTAATAATGAACTTGGTGGGCCTGCCAAACAATAATATTTTTTAAATTGAGAGAATGTCAATCCAGTGTGGCCTGAGAAACTCATCTTCCTTCAAGAGCCATGGAATTCACTACCCTCCAAACACATTATTATGAGGGTTATTATGTGTGTGTTACATGTGGCTGCTACAAGGATAAAGCTAGAGCTAAAAGGATAGCACTGGGGTTAGCAACACAATGCCCATGGTGACCAAAGTGCACCTGATGCCCACTGGGGTCCCTTGCTCCTTCCAATTGTTACAAAAATTATGTTAAAAAAAACCTTGGGCTGGAAAGCAGCAGACCTCCAGCTGTGCTCTATCCCCAGCATGCCTCTGAGTTCCCCAGAGCGTTCCTCAGAAAGGAAAGAAAGAGGTCTGAGCAGCTTGAGGCCCAAGCTCTGCTGCTTCCCAGTCACCTGCCCAAACTCTGTTGTAAGAGGGAAAAGAAAAAGCTGCTGCCTGATAAACTTGGGGAACTGTGGAGGGCAGTGAGGAACAAGGGTGGGGGAAAGCCAGGGAGGCCTTTGGGGTGGGGGTGAGTGAGTGTTGTTGTGATGAGGTGATCCAGAAAGAGAGAGAGAGAGAGAGTTAACATGTTTTGCAGGTAGGGGAGTGATCCAGAGAGAGACTTTTTTTGTGCACAGGTGTTCCACAGAGAAAGAGAATGTGGGTTTTGGGGAGTGGTGATCAAGAGAGAATGTGTTTGTTTGTGGGGAGGTTCTTCAGAGAGAAAGCACTGGGACAATTCAGAGGGAAAGGAAGAATGTGTGCATGTTTGGGGGATGTGATCCAGAGTGAAATGAATTACTGGGGCGAGTAGTTTGTATGTGCTACGAAGTGTGAGTGTGAGAGAACTGTAGGTTCAAAGAAGAGGGGTTTGTGTTTTGGAGCTCAGATCCCACCTGTTACATTTATTTATTTATTTATTTATTTATTACATTTTTATACCGCCCAATAGCCGAAGCTCTCTGGGCAGTTCACAAAAATTAAAACCGTAGTAAAGCAACCAACAGGTTAAAAGCACAAATACAAAATACAGTATAAAAAGCACAACCAGGATAAAAACCACGCAACAAAATTGATATAAAATTAAAATACAAAGTTAAAACAGCAAAGTTCAAATTCAAGTTAAAATTAAGTGTTAAAATACCGAGAGAATAAAAAGGTCTTCAGCTGGCGACGAAAGCAGTACAGTGTAGGCGCCAGGCGGACCTCTCTGGGGAGCTCATTCCACAGCCAGGGTGCCACAGCGGAGAAAGCCCTCCTCCTAGTAGCCACCTGCCTCACTTCCTTTGGCAGGGTCTCACGGAGAAGGGCCCCTGTAGATGATCTTAAGGTCCGGGCAGGTACATATGGGAGGAGGCGTTGCTTCGGGCCCAGACCTGGACTGGCAGCCAATGAAGTTGTAAAAGGACTGGCGTAATGTGATCTCGCCGGCCAGTCCCTGTTAGTAAACGGGCTGCCCTGTTTTGTACCAGCTGAAGCTTCCGGACCGTTTTCAAAGGCAGCCCCACGTATCGCAGTAATCCAAACGAGAGGTTATCAGAGCATGGATAACTGTAGCTAGGCTATCTCTGTCCAGATAAGGGCGTAGTTGGTATATCAACCTAAGCCGATAAAAGGTGCTCTTTGCCACTGAGTTCACCTGTGCCTCAAGTGACAGTTCTGGATCCAAGAGCACCCCCAAACTACGGACCCGATCCTTTAGGGAGAATGCAAACCCGTCCAAGACAGGGCAAACATTACCTCGCCGGACAGATGAACCACCCGCTAACAGTACCTCCTTCTTGTCTGGATTGAGTCTCAGTTTGTTAGCCCTCATCCATCCATTACCGTGCCCAGGCACTGGTTCAGAACAGCCACTGCCTCACCTGGGTTTGATGAAAAGGAAAGGTAGAGCTGGGTATCATCCGCATATTGATGACACCTCAGTCCACATCTCCGGATAACCTCCCCCAGCGGCTTCATGTATATGTTAAACAGCATAGGGGATAAGATAGAGCCCTGTGGAACCCCATGGCTTAGGAGCCACGGCACAGAGCAATAATCCCCCAGCACCACCTTCTGGAATCGGCCATCCAAGTAGGAGCAGAACCACTGCAACGCAGTACCTCCAACTCCCAGCTCAGACAACCTATCCAGAAGGATACCATGGTCGATGGTATCGAAGGCCGCTGAGAGGTCTAGGAGAACCAACAGGGTCGCACTCCCCCTGTCTCTCTCCCGACAGAGGTCATCCCACAGGGCGACCAAGGCAGTTTCCGTTCCAAAACCAGGCCTGAAACCCGATTGAAATGGATCTAGATAATCCGTTTCATTCAAGAGTGCCTGGAGTTGTCCTACAACCACCCGCTCAAGCACCTTGCCCAGGAAAGGGATATTAGCCACCGGCCTGTAGTTGTTTACATCCTCTGGGTCCAGATTAGGCTTCTTCAGGAGTGGTCTAATTGCCGCCTCTTTTAAAGAGGCCGGCACCACTCCCTCTCTCAAGGAGGCATTTACAACCTCCTGGACCCAGCCGGCGATCCCCTCCTTATTTGATGTAATGAGCCACGAGGGTCAAGGGTCAAGCACACAGGTGGTTGACCGGACTTGGCCAAGCACCTTGTCCACATCCTCAGACCTCAATAACTGAAACTCATCCAATAAAACTGAACCGGACGGCGCTCTGAATGCCTCTGCTAGTGGAGCTGCATTAAGTGTGTCCAATTCATGACGAATCTGAGCGACTTTATCTTTAGTGCTGTGCAAACTCGTCACAGCGTGCTACCGAGGGTTCAACTATCTCACGCCCTGGCCCAGAGTGTAACAGGCCGCGAACCACTTGGAAAAGCTCTGCCGGACGACACTGAGAAGATGCAATGCTGGTGGAAAAGAACTGTCTCTTTGCCACCCTCACCGCCGCAGAATAGGCTCGATAGTGAGCTCTAACCCGTGCTTGATCAGACCCAGCACGAGTTTTCCTCCACCTGCGTTCTAGCCGTCTCCCCTCTTGCTTCATTGCCCTCAGCTCAGGTGTATACCAAGGAACTGACCGGGCTCTGCTCAGAGGGAGAGGACGCTTGGGCGCGATCGTGTCAGCCGCCCGAGTCATCTCTGCATTCCACAGAGCGACCTGGGCTTCGACAGGAGCACCGGCCATATCAGCAGGAAAATCCCCCAGAGCCCTCTGGAATCCATCGGAGTCCATTAGCCTCCGGGGGCGGACCATTTTAATAGGCCCCCCACCCTTGCAGAGGGGAAAGGCTGCCGAGAGTCTAAACCTCAATAGGAAGTGATCCGACCATGACAAGGGGGTAGATGTTAGTTCCCCCACTTTCAGATCACCATCCTCCTGTCCAGTCGAGAAAACCAGATCAAGCGTGTGGCCTTGTGTTCAGGTTCTTGAGCAAGTTACTTGTCTTTTATCATTATCAGTTTGCTTGTCTGGTAACTGACCACACCCACCCTGGCAGCTATTTTGTAAATGGACACCGCTCCAGGTCATCCATTTTCTGACGGTGCCCTCATATGACACTTTCTCAAAATTCCAAATGTGCCCAAAGTAGAGATGTGAAGGCCCAGAAAAAGCCTGGGAAATTTGGCAGATGGGGGTTCCAAGGACTTTTTTGTATTTCTGAAAAATTGGAACAATCTCAGATTTTGTTATTTTATTTTATTGAAATGATTAATAAAATGTTTATGACAAGGTATTTATGTGTTGCTCTTGGTTTTTAATAATCATTTTTGAGTGATTTCTAGGAAGACCATTATGTAAGTCTAGAGTTGTAAACTTTCTGGAAGTTTTGAAGTCATGGGGTTAACTATATTTTTAATCCTCTCTGTAAGATTTCTGTCAGAGTTATTTCTTCTATTCCTTATTAAAATTATTAATCTAATGTATCTTTTACTTATAGACCTTTATTTACAAATGCTCCAAGTCATGCTCAGTTTCTCAATATATAGCTAGAGTTACAATATAATAACTGAAGAAAATATGTATTGACTTTTGTTCTGTAGAGGTCTGCATTTCTGGGCTTGTTCTGGTTAGTTGCTGTATTTTGGGGGGGGATCAATTTCCTTAGAAGGAAAAAAACTGTTCAGCCAACATTCAAATATGCTGTTGTCTTTAAATTTATTTATTTTTATTTTATTTTATTTATTACACTTCTATACCGCCCAATAGCTGGAACTCTTTGGGCGGTTCACAAAAATTAAAAAAAAAACCACAAATAGGGTTAGACAGGGTTCAGATGTCATGATAACCCATGATGGGTTAAATATTTAGCCCATCATGGGTTATCGTAGGAAGTGCCATGCTGGATCAGACCAAGGGTCCATCTAGTCCAGCACTCTGTTGACATAGTGGCCAACCAGCTGTCAACCAAGGATCAAAAAAGCAGGACATGGTGCAAGAGCACCCTCCCACCCATGTTCCCCAGCAACTGCTGCACACAGGCGTACTTCCTCAGATACTGGAGGTAGCACATAAGCATCAGGGCTAGTAGCTCTTATCTATTAGGAGTTGTTTTTAACCCACAATAGCTTATTTGGCCAAAATAACCCCTTATGATAACCCACAGTCTGCAGAGTGGGTTATTTAAGCCATCATGGATTATCATGTTGTGTGGCCATTACAATGGGTTATTTTGGTTGTCTACAGAGTTGTTTGGCAAGAGTGGTCAAAACCATTGCAGCAGCTCTCCTCCAGCCAGCAGGTATCTGTTTCCATCAGCTGCCTGGCAACTGATTGCACTCCCAGCCTGACCCCACCCTAATCCTTCCCCTTTGCAATACATTCTGCAACCTCCCCAAGTGGTAAACACCATTTCTTTTGGGTGATGGCAGCTGCATAGGGATGACATTTTGCCTTGTGTGCATCATGCCAGAGGATGCTATATATGAAGTTCTGCCCCACTCCTGCAAACCTCCATGGAGTTTGAACCCACTTTTGGCAAAAAGGTGCTTTCACTTGTGGCTTTGTCAATGCCTTGGGGTTTCAATGGGACTTGTGTGCATCCCTGCTAGAGGAGGCTGTGTATGAACTTCTGATCCTGATCCTGCAAACTTCCAAGGGTTTATTTGTGCTACACCCTTTTTGGTGCACCCAGGGGTTTTGCTCCTTTGTAGCCGCTCAGGGTTTTGATGGTGCATTGGGTGCCTCTTGACAAGGGGAGGCTGTGTATGACGTTTGGTTCTGATCTGCAGACTTCCAAGGGTTTATCTGCACTACCCGCTTTTTGGTGCACCTGGGTTTTTTGCTCCTTTGTGTATAATTGTGCAGCGTTGGAAGGGACCTATAAGGCCATTGAGTCCAACCCCCTTCGTAATGCAGGAATCCACCTCAAAGCATACCCGACAGATGGTTGTCCAGCTGCTTCTTGGATCTAGTGTGGGAGAGCCCACAACCTCCTTAGGTAACTGGTTCCATTGTCGTACTGCTCTAACGATCAGGAAGGTTTACCTGATGTCCAGCCGGAATCTGGCTTCCTGTAACTTGAGCCCATTATTCCGTGTCAAGCCTGCATGGTTCCAGCACTTTAGAGCCACCATCCCCTTGTTGGGGTGATGCTGGAAATACTGAATTAAGCCCTTGTATTTATTTATTTATTTATTTATTTATTACATTTTTATACCGCCCAATAGCCGAAGCTCTCTGGGCGGTTCACAAAAATTAAAGCCGTAATAAAACAACCAACAGGTTACTTTACCTCACACGTCTCCCCTCTCACTGGGATATTGTGGAAGGTTAAAACAGGTTGCTGCGATGTTGCCAGTGGGTAAAACAGCGCCACTGCTGGGGTGGGAGGACTGCAGCAGGACAGGGGGGCAAGGGGATGATTCAGATTACGCGCAGAAGTTTAATAAGCTGCGCACATAGCTTATTCGCATGATGGTGTGTGTGTGTGGGGGATAACAGTAGCTTATTTTCAAAATAAGCTAGTGTGAACAGTTTATTAATCCATCATGGCCTAAAAGTGTCATCCAAACGTGGCCTTAATGTGGCTCCGACGTTACGTTCAAACAAATTAAAATCATTACATGGAAATTATTTTAATAGATATAATTGAAAATGTTTTGTAGACATGAAAACCAACATCGTTTAAATCTTAAGGAAAACAATTAAGGCACTGAAACTTCTTAACATACTAATTTAAGCATGCACAAAGGACTGTGCCTTTATATTTATTGGATTGAATCCAAAGATTCTGTTCAATTTACAGAATGACCGTTTCCACGTATTATATATGCATGTAAGCTTCATAGGTATAGTTGCCCTAAGAAATTTCCCAAATTGCTAATTTGAAGCTGTCCCATTTTACCGGTATTGCGTTCATGTTACTAATTACTTTTATGAAATGATGTGTGAAGGTACAAGATCATCTTCTTGTACCTTTACTTAGAGTGAATCAGGAATGGGGGAGGACTTCTACTTTTCTAAAACAAGCATTTAAAATAACAATCTTAATTAAAGAAATTAAAAGAGTGTTTAATATATAGTTAAAATCAGATAATGCTTTTGAAGGATATATCATGGCTTTAATTGTGGCGCTTCCATGCATTGTTGGAAGTAATATAGTGGTTCAAAGGAGGAACAATGAGCCTTGACATTTTCAGTTAAAATCTCTTCTCAGCTATGAATTTACCAAAGCTGTTATTTCCCAGACTTAGGGATCAATCCTATGCATGTTTAGACAGTAAAACGTCATATGATTCTTAGCATTACTCAACCAACCATTCTGGTTGGAAAATACAGGACGTTTTTACTTTCTAAACATGCATAGGATTGCACCCATAATTACTGATATCCACACTTAAAATGCTATGAAGACAACAATACTTGTATACCTTACGATATTGAGAACGTATGTGAGGTATGCTGAGGCCTTAAGAAAAGTGCTGCTGTTGTTTTAGTGTATTCCAAGATAAGAATTCTTTTGTGAGTGATACATCAATGGAGCATTATTGGTTGCAGCACCACACCTACTTATTTGGGAGTAGGTCCCAATGCTTTCTGTTGTACTTACTCCAACAAATGCATATAGGATTGCAGTCCTTAAGAGATTAAAGGCTTCCTATCTGTTTAAAAGTTTCAGGCCTTGTTTCAAAACTCAGTTATAGTGTTGTGGCTTTTTGTCGTCACCTTAGCTCTATATCTTTGTTTCTGCATATTTTAAAGTATTTATTTTCAGGAACAATTTTTCATGCTTTTGGAAGTCTTCCAGTTTTCTGAATTGATGGAGTGCTCTCCACAGGGACAGATACCCCTCTTGTTTCTTAGTGGTCCTGTTTTGGCTCCAGTCTTAATTGGAAGTCAGCCCCCTGAGTTCACTGTTGGAGGGAACAATTGGGATCAATAACAGCATATTATGACTCTCTTCTATGGAACCTGGTACCATTCCCTCTCTAAGAGGCACTTATCCCTCCTGGACCCACTGGACATACCATTCCTGCTAAATGTAATAAGCCATTATTTGATCTGCATTAACTGCAGAATACAGATTGTCATGAAACTGGCAGATCAGCATGGCAGATTTTTGTCCTCAAAGTGCCTCGCAAGGATGTCACAGCAGCCTACCAAGGTTCCCCTCCATACCTCTCCCTGGGCCACATTGCAAAGGCCTCAAACCACTCAGAAAAGCTCTGCTGAATAACACTAAGAGGATGTAATAGTCAAGGAGAAAAATTGTTTCTTTGCTACCATCACATCCACAGAGTAGGCTGAATGATGAACTCTTACTTGTGTTCACTCAATCTCATCACAAATCTTTGTCCATCTGTATCCTATCTGTCTCTCAGAGATGTTGTCCTTGGCAGGAGCAATCCGAGGTGCTTGCTTGTCCAGACAGTAAGAAACATGATTAGGATTTTAGAAATACTTGTTCATGCCTCTGCAGGGCAGACTCTTTTATGCATTTAGGAATGTGAACTATTTCCCCCAATTGTGTTGTATTATTTCTGTGCTTTGTTTAAAATCTGTCACGCTATGGGTATTAAATATATATTTCTAAATTAGAATGTAGATATATTGCATTGTATGTTGTTGACCATCTTGCATAAATAGTCATAGAAAGAAAAGGCAAGTTTCTAGCTTTTACGGGTGCAGTGGAAAATCTGTTGTAGTTTTGCTAAAGGTACTGGAGCCAGAATAAGGGAGAAACTATTCCAGTGGACAAGTGGTGAGATGTCTTATTCCTTTGCATAAATCATAGTCTTCCTTTTCCATTTCCTTTCCATTTCTGACTGATTTCCTTTAAAGTTGTTAGTTTTTCTTTTAGATTGGAATATGATTTTTATTTTATTTGTGGCATTGGTATATATAATTGAATATAATAAAATTTCTCAGCAGTTCACAATAGTAAAATACAATATTAAAAAGGAAAAACGAAAAGGAACCTCTCGTGCAAGCTCTTGAGTCATTGCTGTCTCCTAGAGGGACGCCTGCTTTCGCTGACGTTTTCTTGGCAGACTTTGTAGCGGGGTGGTTTGCCATGGCCTTCCCCAGTCGCAGTTACCTTTCCCCCAGCTAGCTGGGTACTCATTTTACCGACCTCGGAAGGCTGGAAGGCTGAGTCTACCTGAGCCAGCTGCCTGAGAACCAGCTTCCACTGGGATCAAACTCAGGCCATGGGGAGAGTTTCGGCTGCAGTAACTGCCACTTACCACTCTGCACCACACGAGGCTCTTACAATATTAAAAACACAGCATAAAAACACTGTAGTAAGATACAGCATTAAAAGAGGCCCATCATCTGGATACTTCGTGGTGACATTCTGTTCATTTTGAAATGACCAGCAAGGCCTCCTCTGCTGATCTTAGAGGGAAGGCGGTTTGCTGTGATGCCAACATCTAAGAGTCATATGTTTGTCATTCATTGTTTGCAGCCTAAAGAATGTAATGGTATAAAAATTCCAGTTGACACCAGCAAGCCGAATCCCAATGAAGTTGAATTTGATAACCTGTATTTGGATATGAATGGCATCATCCATCCTTGTACACATCCTGAGGACAAGTGAGTGGCTGTTGTAATAAAATAGGTAGAATGTCTTAGGCCTTGTTTGGAATATTAACACAATGCCTTACATTTGCAGGCCAGCTCCCAAAAATGAAGATGAAATGATGGTAGCCATTTTTGAGTATATTGACAGGCTGTTCAACATTGTCAGGCCTAGACGGCTTCTCTACATGGCAATAGATGGAGTGGTGAGTCTGAAATGTTCACTACCAATGTGATAGGCAGGTCAGTGTCACTCCATTCAGAGTCAAGCAATTTAGAGATAGCAACTTTCAACAACCATTTTTGGAGGACCATTAGGGGCTTCCAAGGAAAAGGAAGTCATCGATCTCACCCAAGAAATGGAGTGTACATTCAGGTCAAGTTCAGAAATATTTGAGAAAACTATACTAACACTTCATTTTGGGTGTGTTATCTGGCTGGTGCCACTGGTCTAGCACATGTGGCAAAAAAATTATGCACAGCTGCACTATCATGAAAGCATATTGAATTGTCATACGGTTTCTCATGGTGTAGGAGGGGAAACGAATAGCAACTCCAGTGTTACTTCCTTGCAGTCACAACAACAATACGTTTATTGCTCAATCTACAGATCATTGCAACACATACAAACATGACATTTTGCTATTCTACATATGATAAAAATTACATATGGTTAAAAATTACAGAGCTATCAAATACGTAACATGCATTACTGAAAGGATAGTAAGATGGGAGCACAGCGGACATACAGAAACCTTTAATTGCTTCTCAATGACATTTCATTTACATCTCTGAATCTTTATAACAACACACACCAATAGTATTCTAAAACTTTGCTCTACATCTATTAGCTTTCACTGCAAATATTGCAACTCTTTGTACCCTTTGCAGTCATCAGCAGAAAAAAACTTTCTCAGTAGCATACATTTAGTAAATAAATTTCCAAGTTAAGTTTTAATACAAATATGAAAACTACATTTATGAAAACTAAGTTTACAGAAAACAAACATTAGTCCTATTTTTGACACGTGTAGGCTCCCCGTGCAAAAATGAACCAGCAAAGATCCAGAAGATTCAGAGCATCAAAGGAAGGAGTGGAGACCGTAGAAGAGAAGCAGAGAATAAGACAAGAGATCTTGGGAAAAGGTATATAAATTCTCTAAATATCCAATATTCTTCAATAAGCGGCGAACTGAAGAAGGGTTGTATCTTGTGAAATACAGGTTGTCCTTGACAGAAGAGAAATGAAAATGGTGATAGCAAATGTCTAGCCCTGGAGAGAAGGCTAATGTGCACTTATTTAATTTTGTATGAGTGATACAATGCTTTATCAGGATTGTGTGTATTCTGTGACTCTTTGGGAGTGTAGAAAAGCTGCACAATGTGGTATTGAATACAGAATTTTTTGACAAAGGAAATTTCTAGTGTGTGAAATTATAAAAATATGCTTAGAAGTACATGATCAATGAATGCATTGTAAAAGCGGAAGAGTTGCTGAATAATTTTTTTAGTGGTGAAGTGCGCTGTAAAGCATCTTGCCTCTGTGAGTGACTACCAGAACATAATAAAAGGTCATGCAAATTTGAATGACTTTGTTACTAATCACTCATCATTTATACTTAAAATATTATAGCTGCAATCCTTTGCCATTCTACCTGGGAGTGAGTTCCAGTTAATAGTAGCCTCCCGTACAATCCGCCCCGCACACTCAGGTCCTCTGGGAAGAATTTACTCCAGCCAACAAAAACAAGGCTGACAACTGTTACCCAGAGGACCTTTTCTTCTGCCGCTCCCAGTTTGTGGAATGGCTTGCTGGGAGAGATTCGTCAACTTAACAGTCTTCCAGAATTTAAGAAAGCCGTAAAGACTGATCTCTTCCGGCAGGCCTACCCAGCTGAATTTTAAGATGCCTTTTTTAATGGTGTGCTGCTTTTAATGATGCACTGGTTTTAATGTTTGAATTAGTTTTATGTATTTTATGTTGTTTTTAATTGTGTTGTACCCCGCCCCGATCCAGAGGGAGAGGCGGGTAACAAATTATGATGATGATGATGATGATGATGATGATGATGATGATGTGGGACTTACCTCCGTATAAACATGCATATGATTGTGCTGGTAGTTACTTTCTTTAGTTAAAACTAGCTGTGATTCCCATAATAGAGCTCTTGAAAAATAAAATGTTATGAGTTTAAAATAACTGTGGTTGACAATGTCTATTTCTCCTCCCACCCTGCAATTATCTTTGTAAAATTAGTTTTCAATTCCATTCTGTATCTTTTTAAAGGTGGCTTTCTTCCTCCAGAAGAAATAAAAGAAAGATTTGACAGCAATTGTATTACTCCAGTAAGTACTCTTACACTTAACCTCAGAGGCCATAGCTAGACCTAAGGTTTATCCCTGGATCATCCAGGGGTCAAACCTGTTCATCTAGGTGACACACAGGGGATCCAGTGCTCAGGCAGGGGCAAACCCGGGATGATCCCAGGATAAACCTTAGGTCTAGCTGTGGCCTTAGTTAACACAATTCTTGACTAATTCCTGACTGGCCACAGGTTTCTTCCCTCCTCCTGGTTTCAGAACAGCTGTGTGGGCAGATAGGATCCAGCAGCACTTCTCTGTACAAAGACTATTTGCTGGTACTCACAGGTGGAGAAGGTGCCTTCTCTTCTGCAAGTGCTGCTGCCAAACAGTGCTCCGCTGTGGTAAGGGCTAGGAGAAACTGAAAGGAGCATCTCATAGTGCAGCATGGTGGCAGCTGCTGCTGTGCAGCACAACAATGACCCAAGTGAGAGCTGGTAGCAAGGCAGAACAGAAACAGTAAGAAAAGAAAGACACAGGGTGCTTCCTCCAGCCTTCTGTGATCATAGAATCATAGAATAGCAGAGTTGGAAGGGGCCTACAAAGCCATCGAGTCCAACCCCCTGCTCAATGCAGGAATCCACCCTAAAGCATCCCTGACAGATGGTTGTCCAGCTGCCTCTTGAATGCCTCTAGTGTGGGAGAGCCCACAACCTCCCTAGGTAGCTGATTCCACTGTCGCACTGCTCTAACAGTCAGGAAGTTTTTCCTGATGTCCAGCCGGAATCTGGCTTCCTTTAACTTGAGCCCGTTATTCCGTGTCCTGCACTCTGGGAGGATCGAGAAGAGATCCTGGCCCTCCTCTGTGTGACATCATCACGAGAGCTCTTCTCATGTGTACTCTTTCTGCCTTACTGGGCATTGCATAAGAACAGCAGGAAAAGGAAAAGGCATGCACAGGACAACAGTGCTGTGAGCCAAAGGGTTCCCAACCAGAACAATCAGGATTTGGGGCCAGGAGGTTGGAGAAAAGACAACGCTTATTTCCAAAACAAGACGTGCTGGATCTCAAGCTTATCTTGGAATCTAGCTGTTTGCCCTCAAAACCCATTTCCTCAGATATGTAAGGCTCTTGAGGTTACTTGGTGGTAAGGAAGTAAACATTATTGTCATCTTTTCTTCTAATAGTAAACTCAGGTGGTCATCTGTTTAGAAGCAAAATGCCCACCTCCCCAATAAGGTGATAGTTTCTACATGCTTGGGGGAAGGGTGACTCCCTAAAAGCCTAAAGAGCTCTGTGGATTTCCAGGACATTTGAATGATTGGGAGCATATATAGAGAAAAAAAATCTGGAGTAGCCTACTCCAACCTGGTGCCCTCTGAACATTTTGGACAGCAGCTCCTGTAATTGGCCATGCTAGCTGGGAATTATGGGAGTTGTAGTCCAACACATTTGGAGGGCATCAGGTTGGAGAAGGCTGTTCTAGAGTAACTCATCTCACTGTCTGAAGAATGACCTTCCCTGATACCATTTTTTGGGGTCGGGGGATGTGCTGCTGCATGGAATGTTGAATATGTGTCTTGGGAAGGAGAAAAAGTATTATCCTGCTTTAGCCTGTAACAGCTTATAGGACTATAGAGCTAAGCAGGGGGGTGGGGGGAGGAGAGATGTGTGTCATCCACTTTAAAAATCATGTCATTTCTAGGGGGAGATGTTTCTCACCATCACTATGTAGCTGAAAAATGTTCAGGTCCAGGGACCAAATCAGCCTTTCTGGGGTCCCAATCCAGCCCTCCAGAGTTCCCCAGATGGTTACACCTCTTTTCCCAAACCACCAGTCGTTGGGTGGTGTCCCAGCTTTTGTTCAGTTTCCCCCTCATTCTAAAACATTGAAAAACCTCTCCTAAGGCTTAGTTACTGCAGTAAGAATTTTAAGCTACAATATACTGGTTTTTTCTCTGCGTGAGTTGCGCCCTTTTGCCCACCCCCTTTGCCCCACTCACTGTTGGAATGCTGTCCCCAAGAGTTCTAAAACTGAATTCGGCCCTTGGGCTTGAAAGAGGTTCCTCACTACTGCCATAAACAGAAGGTCTCAGTGAAGATGGGAGTTTATGCTTTTTCTAATTCAGGTTTCATTTCATGTTTTTATTTATTTTGTTGAGTTTTTAAACATTCTCTCTCAGCCTTAGTTTTCCTCACTACCTGAAAAATGGTAGCGTTGGTGGCCTGCTCATGACTAGGATTTAAGATGCTTCTCTGAATGCATTTTGGGGTTTCATCTGTATTAATTCATCCTTGTATTTGTACCTATATAGACAGACCATCCAGTATATGGTTCATGGGGTGCATTAGTTAATTATAATTGGCTCTGTCCCCCACAATGTCATTTTGTGATAGGTTCCATCCCTTTCACCCACTCAACTGTGGTTTTCATGACTGGCTTCAACTGCTGAGTCTTTGTACTTAGCTTTAAAAAAACACGATTCAAATCTATAATCTGACCACTTCAATCTAAATTATTTGTTTGTTCTTTAGGGAACGGAGTTTATGGACAATCTTGCTAAATGTCTTCGCTATTATGTTGCTGATCGTTTAAACAATGATCCAGGATGGAAAAATTTGACGGTAAGTATCCTTCTCATTATCTCCGTATAAATTCTTGTCCATACCTCCATCATGTACTTTTTAATGTAGAAGATAGGTTTTAATTGAAGATGGAGTAACTACGTATTAGGAACTTCAAAAGTGTTCACCTGAATTACCTCATTTGTGGCAATTTGGCTAACCTGTGAAGAAAATGAATGTTTAGGTCAGGGTTAGGCAATCTTTTGGGGAAAGATGTTGAGAAACTGTCCTGGGCACCGCGACAAAATGGCTGCTTTGGGAGATGTGGCTAGTCACGCAAGGAAAGAAACCTGCCTAAAACACCAAGTACAAGGCAGAGGTGGGAGCTGAGCCTCAACACAAGATAGAACTCCCTTGAAACCAGTTTTCAGCACCATCAGAAAACTATTTCACAGGAGGGAAACTCTTGTTCTCTCCCCGTCTCCCAACCAACTCCTCCTCCATCCCCCGTTCTTTTTCTTTCTCACTCTGGATCACCATTCATATACTCTCTCTTACCCCAGCTCATCACCCATAGACACACTCACAGAAGCATCCCATGTATCCGTCATGCATTTAAGTCAGCTAAATGATCTCATAATTTTCAATTGATCCCTAATTTAACAAATATGGACTGGGATCTTAGGCATCCGTACATACTTTAAGCTTGCACGAAGCCGGTGGAATTTTTATCCCCCTCCCCCGCCAAATGTCATTCACTTTGAAACACCCTCAATTTCTAAAGCAGTTTTCCATATGGTGTGGTGTGGCAAGAGGAGCTGAAACTGTGTGCCAGGACACATCAGTGTGCCCTAATATTTAAAAATTAAGCAATCCTGTTGGATGTTATCTACCATTTGCCTCCTTAGAGCAGGGAGACCCAGTGTGCTGTTGCCCCTCCCCCAAATATATGACATCATCTCAAAGAAGGATTCAGTCGTGCAGCCTGCTCTATGGGTGACAAGTATAGGGAAATCCCAGAAGCATCACCTAAGAAAGGTCTCATTCCTGACTGGATGAACAAAGGAGAAGGCAGGAGGCATTAATTACTGCGCTGTGTCACAGTGGCAAGGATGATTCAGTGGAAGAGGGGATGATGTATATCTTTGTGAGCATAAGAGCAAAGTGTACATGCAGTTTTAAGCCAGAAAAAAATGTTGCCCTGGGTAGTGCAATATTTCCTAAATTTTTGATAAGTAAATATTAATTAGTAGTAACTTTCATGGTGTGAGTGTTTCAGCCTATGTTGCATATTGCCTCATTTTGTTGTTAGGTTATTTTATCTGATGCGAGTGCTCCTGGTGAAGGTGAACACAAAATCATGGATTACATACGAAGGCAAAGAGGTAAAAAAAAATACGATTTCTAAGGTAGAAGATGTATCTTGTTGTTTATTCGTTCAGTCGCTTCCGACTCTTCGTGACTTCATGGACCAGCCCACGCCAGAGCTTTCTGTCGGCCGTCGCCACCCCCAGCTCCCCCAAGGTCGAGTCCGTCACCTCCAGAATATCATCCATCCATCTTGCCCTTGGTCAGCCCCTCTTCCTTTTGCCTTCCACTTTCCCTAGCATCAGCCTCTTTTCCAGGGTATCCTGTCTTCTCATTATGTGAGAAGATGTATCTGCTACTGTTAATTGCTTGGGGCAGTTTAATACAAATAAATATTCTTTGGGGTATATTTATTTTTCTACAGAAGTACATAATCGAAACAGGCATAAAAACGTTAACAGAGCAGTAAATTTAAGATAAACACTCTAACGGTTTTAGTACATATATAGTTTAAACAAAGATGTGTAATCAAACCTAAACCTTTATAAAATTAAAACTAGAGCAGTTCAGCTAGGTCTATGAACCAACTTGCAATGACAGTTACCTGTAAAGCCAAATAATAAACTTAATTTAAGAACATTCATTTCCCCAATTCTTCCTTTTGGTGGAGGACTGCATATGAAATCCTAGAGCATTTTACCTCATTTATGAAATTCCTCAACTCCCATTGCTATAGCTGTATGTATTAGGATTAAAAAGAAGCAAAGTAAGAAAAGAATTCTGGGGAGCCTGACAAATCTTAAGTGCAGTTCAAGCTGACTGAGGAAGATTATTATTATTATTATTATTATTATTATTATTATTATTATTATTATTATTATTATTTATATAGCACCATCAATGTACATGGTGCTGTACAGAGTATGAAGTTGCTTCTACTTCTGAATGTTGGAGGGTTGGGTCCAGGTATTCCTTCCACAAAGGGCTTCTAGAGGAGCTTCCTCCATTTACAGAAGGGATGGAGATCCAGTGAAGGCTTCTAATAGAGGAACTGGGGAAGCAACTTTCACCAATTTCCCCCCTGCAGCCACCTCCCAATTGTTGTGGAGGGTCCCCCATCTCTCTAAAGCAGCTTTTCGGGGAGTGGCATTTGGACTGGGGAATTAGTGAAAATTACCTCTCTTCCCCACCCACTTCCTCCAGGGGGAATATCCTGTGAATGGACTTCCACTCATGGGAACTCTGGAATCAAGCCAATATCTATTTTCCCGATTACTAGAGTATAATTAGTATCAAATAAAGCACTTGCATTAGCTAAAAGTTTTTAACTACATAACTTGTTCTTTTCCAAGGACTTATACACTATAAATATTGTTCTTTAATACTGAGACCTTTCCATATGATTTGAAACACCTTCATTAACGAGTTAACAACAATGGTAATAATTATGTTTGTTTGGGTCGCCAATATAACTTGGTAATTTCATATTGCCAAATCCTGCATCGGTTGATATACTTGCAGGAACATACATACAGAAGTTAAGTACCAGAAAGAGGGGACCAACTTCAACAATACATAATTCCTTCTGACTGCTGATTATTAATTTAAAAAAACCTTTGTAGCTGGGTTGCTGTAAATAAAAGATCCACTGCTTCAGGGGTAAAACCTAATGAAACATTGTGTTTGTCTCCCCGAAAAGAGCCATTGTTCTCTTGCTTTTTGTGTCTTAAGGAATTAAAATATTCTTTCTTCTGAATTATTATTCTGAGCTTTAATGATGATCCAGTTGTTTAGCTTCCTACTGTTATCAGAACACTTCCTGTGATGATTAAATTCAACCTAAATTCTGCTACTGTAAGTGGTGATCAATCTGTTCTGGAGAGGTTCAGTCCCCAAAAAACAAGAGAGCCTCTTTCAGCCTGAGGGCCAAATTCAGTTTTGGAGAAGCTCTTGAGACATTCTGGCAAAAATGGTGGTACCAAAAAAAGAAAAAATGGCAGTGTATTTTAGCTTAAATTTCTTACTGCCAGAAACTAATCCTTAGTAGAGGCATTTCAACCTTGTTGGGTCTTGTTATTTATTGTTTTACTCTGTACAGCACCATGTACATTGATGGTGCTATATAAATAAATAATAATAATAATAAGGGAAAAACTGCACAAAAGCTGGGAAAACACCAAAAAATCGGTGGCTGGGGGAAAGGGGGGTGGGAACAGGGGAAGGGGCTTGGCCACCAGGGAAGCTCCAGAGGACCAGATTGGGACCCCAGGAGGGTAAAATCAATCCCCAGGCCTGAAGTTCCCCACCCCTGCCTTAAAGGATCAGGTTCACAGTGTCGAGATGCTTTTTGATCCAGCAGTGTCATTAGAGGCCCAGACGACCTCTGGCTCAGAGCACCTTTTACCAGCTTTGGCTATTCTGCAAATTGAAGCCTTATCTGCATGTTTATACCTGTCAACAATTACCCATGGCCTGTTGACTTCCTCTTTATATTATTGTAAATATGATGTTCATGGAGCTGCATTTGAAAATGGTTCAGAAATTCCAGTTCGTCTAAAAAAAGAATAGCAAAACTACTAATTGGGCAGTTTGGTCATATTACACCAGTGCTTTCTTTATCACCTTTCTTACTACCTGACAACCTATATAAATATCTTGTGCCATCTTATTCAATATTAGGGATCCATAATAAATCTAATATAGTTAATACATTTATTTTCTTCTGATTTAGCTCAACCGAACCATGATCCAAACACTCACCACTGTTTATGTGGCGCTGATGGTAAGTTCCTCTCTTTAGTTTTCCTACATTAATAATAGTACTGTCTGTTAAGTAAGGAATGATGTGTTTGGCCCAAGAGCATAATGTGTGTACTATTATGCTTTGAGTACATCACATTTATAAAAATGGTCATGCCATCTGGGGCCTAGCAATATATTTAGAAAGTTACTAAAGGTTACTGGAAAGCATACTGTGTTTGGTTTTGCTTTTTTCTATACTGCTAGTTGGCATCCTATACCTAGTTTGTTCAAGTCAGAATCCTAAGAATGGATAACTATGACCTGGTGGCTGACTAAATCTGTTCAGACTGTGTTTCAGGGGTTGTTAGCCATTTTTCGTTCGATCATCCTCTCATTGATAGAATTGTGTTTGGTTTTTTTACTAGAATTTTGTTTTACTTGTGCTAATTCACATTTGCACTAATGTGCAAATGTGCTAATCCTCATTAGTTAATGGGAATTAGTGCTAATGTGCATTAACCAATTCAGATTTTTTTTGTTCATTCAAATGTTATTTAGAGCCATTTATAGCCAGTCCATTAGTTAATTAGTAGTTAACTAATTAAGTTAACTATTTCAGTAAGTATATCTTCTGTTGTTGTTGTTCTATGTAATCAATGATAGAGTTCCTTTTTGCTACTTTCTGTGACAGGGACTGTTCTGAA